>NW_027191427.1:5562928-5599041 GCF_041956435.1 Mycothermus thermophilus
CTTGGGTACCCGAGGTAAGGTACTTTCATACAATGGGTCAGCACTTCCAGTGTTTGTTTGTTGGCGTTGACATGAACCTTCATGCCCCTTTTTGGGGGTCCTGGGCTTGCCAGGCGGCGATCAGGCGGATCCACCTGTCAAATCCGCAACGTCCGGCAGCAGCCCACCTCTGCCAAGCCCATTCATTGGATGTCATCATCTCCACCAAAAAAAGATCTCTGAATCAAAGACGACGACGACAACACCCAGCCAAAAGCTGAACACGAGCCACCACCAGGCGGCCAACAAAAAAGAGACACACGATGCGTTTATGATGCACAACGACCTCCTCGATACCGTTCTGATCAGCGAAAGAGAAACGGCTGCCCCCCAGCAGCCCCGCGAGAACAAGACAAGAAACACCACAACAACCACAACCAGTCACCCCACCAACCTCAACACAACCATGTCAGACCGCAGGCCCGACGCCTCGCCAGAGGGCGAGCAAAAATGCCCTGTCGACCACAAGACGAGAGAGCTCTGGCTAGAGCAAGCCCGGCAACAACGCGCCGCCGCCGCCCAATCCGCCTCAGACTCAATACCGAACCCCTCCCCACAACAACAGCCACCACCGACATCAACATCAACACCCTCCTCCTGGTCCTCCTGGCTTCGCTGGCCCTTCTCCTCCTCCCAACAAACACCCACAACCCCTTCACCCCAGCAAAAACCCATCCGCCCCCTCCTCGACGACACCCGCGTCATTTCCTCCATCCCCCGCTCCTCCAACCCGGGCCCCTCCGCCTGCCCCGCCAACGACGAGCAAGAAACCGGCGCCTCATCCACCGGCCATTGGGTCTACCCGTCGGAGCGGCAATTCTTCGAAGCGATGCGGCGGAAAGGCCACGCGGCGGCCGCCGCAGACATGAAGACGGTCGTGCCCATCCACAACGCCGTCAACGAGCGCGCGTGGGCCGAGATTCTCGAGTGGGAGAAGCCGTACACGACCGGCCGCCCGGGGGGCGGTTGTCCCGGCGGGCCGCGGCTGCACAGTTTTGCCGGGTTGGGCACGGCGAGGATGAGTCCGCGCGCGAGGATAAATACCCTGTTGGGATACTCGGCGCCATTTGACAGGCACGATTGGGTTGTGGACCGGTGTGGGACGAGGATTGAGTATGTGATTGACTTTTATGCGGGGCGGAGTGATGGGGCGAACAGGGGGAAGCTGAACTTTTACTTGGATGTGCGGCCGAAGTTGAATACCTGGGAGGGCGTCAAGATGCGGGCTTTACGAGCCCTGGGGTTGTCATAGACGGGACCGAAAGGGTGTGACTCCGCTGGATGTACTAATATCTGTACTTGTTGTATACTCTCCCATCTCCGTCATCACACAGCTTGACCGGGATCATATGAGAGACGAGATTCCCCGGCTAAGAGCAGCCAGGACAGACGATAGACGTATAAACTCCTAAGAGATACCTATAGATCACGCAATGACTTATTCGCTGAAGCAAAAAGCCAAGTTCTTGTTCCATACGTGGTATCTTGAAGAGTAACATATGCTGGCCCAAGTATCCTATTCCATGCGCGTTCAACCACCCGCTCAAAAAGCCAAAGCTCGCCCGTACCCAAAAAAGAAGCCGAACAGCAAAACCGTTTCTATAGACGTACATCCAGAGCCCACCCGCCCCTGTGTTTAATCCGCCTTCGCCTCGTGACCGCCGTTGGGGCGCAACGGATCCTTTTCTGACATATGCAACACTGCTCTTGGAGGTTAGCCAAACCCTATTTCCTCGCGACGGGGAAAACAAGTCACCAGTCAAAAACCCACCCTTCTTCCCATCTCCCACGCGCACGCGGACGGGTAACCTCGTCTCGACGGCGTTGATGTCCAGGTCCCACCCGGCCGCCGTCAGGGCGGCAAACAGCGTCTCCTTCTGCTCGTCCGACACGTAGCCCAGTGGCATCTCGTTCTCGTAGTGGCTCTGCAGGCCGTCCTTGAGCGCCGAGTCGAAGTGGTAGGCGTGGTTGACCGCGTCGAACCACGCCGCCAGGGGCCCGCGGCTGTCGTGGCACCCTTCCTTCATGGCGATGCGCATGTAAAAGTAACCCCCGCGGTGCCAGATGGCCATGAAATATGCGGGTGTCTCGAAGTCGTAGCGGTGGTATCCGCGCGGATTCCAGGCGCGCAGGTCGCCGTACGTCGAAAAATCGCAAAAGCCGCGGTAGTCGCCCGACTTGCTCTCGAGGTCGCCGCGGCAGCGGCGCAGGATGCTCTCGCGCTCGGCCACGTCGGCCGGGGTCAGCACGGTGCCGCGCTCGAGCCAGGCGCGGAAAACAATGGTGGCGCGCTGGCGGTTGAGCGAGCGCATGCGCACCGAGCGCACGGCGCGGTAGTTCATGGCCAGGTGCGTCCCCGCCAGCACCACCATGAGCAGCCACACCGTCTGCTTGTCCTCGACCAGCCGCACCACCAGCGACCCCGCCAGCATGCCCAGCAGGCTGACGACGGTTTCCTGCGACGCCTCCTTAGCGTTGAGCTCGGCCAGGTTGCCCGTCAGCGCAAAGTGCGCCGACAGACTGGCTTTGCTCGCGTTGGCGGCCACGCCGCACAGCGAGCGCAGCACCCCGGCGGAGACGATGACGCCGAGCTTGGGCAGGTAGGGCAGGGCCGGCGTCAGGAGGTCGAGGAACTGCGCGCTGTCGTTGAAGATGTCGGCGAGGAACCGGTAGAACTTGCACTCGGGCTCGATGGCGCGGCCCATGCGATGGGCGAACAGGATGGTGGCGATGCGCGAGATGGTGTCGCCCGTGATCTTGAGGATCAGGGCGCCCGTGGGCGACGACGACGAGTCGCCGACGCCCAAGCCTTCCAGGACGGCGCGGTTGGCCAAGAGCGACGTGATGGACGAGGCAAAAGCTTGCAGCGAGTCGTATGTCTGGTAGGCGAGATAGTCCTCGGTCACGGTGTGGGGGAAGCCAGCGGGCAGGAAGGCGTAGAGGATGGCTTTGGGGAGGGGGACTTCGGTTTTCTCCTGTTCATAGGGAGAGAGGTAGGTAGGTTCATTAGCGCCCAGTCAACGATAGATAATCATGTTCCAGCAAGTTGTCCAAATTCAACATACCGCCCTGAGCGTCTCCCTTTCGCCGCTCTCGGTGTAGGTGCAGAGCACCTCGCCCGCCGGATCGATATCGTAAAAGCTCCGGCTCATGGCTGTGTCCGTCTCATGCTTGTCGCCGTCGTGGGGAGGGGAAAGGAGCGCAATTGCAGACTCGAGACGACGGACTCGAGATGAGACGAATGGCCCGGTGGCGGGCTTCAATGGACGCGATTGCAACCGTTCCGACGGAAGGACGCAAGAAAGGCGGTTCACTTAGACGACGGTCTTGTTATATGTACAGGTGTCCTGGATTCGAAATCTGGAAGTGCTGGTCGAGGTCAGGTCGATAACGTTGAAGCAGGGTACGTAGCGCTCCGGAGAGTGCCTGGGGTTGTGGCCAAGTTCCCGGTTGGCGTGCCCAGTGTCAGCTGCAGAAGCCCCCCTGTAGCATCCTCCAGATGGGTCACTGCATGCCCCAGGTCCCCAGAAATGGCAGTTCCGACGTAACCTCCATCATGGATGGGGTTTCCTGGGATGGGGAAGGGAGGGGCTTCAGGTGGATGGGATCAACGTCATGTCTCTCCCAGCGACAATCATCAACAAAACATGGGGTCGCCATACAGAGAAGATTGAAGTTGGGTGGCAATAACTACTCCACAGAGTTTCGATTCTTGTTTATTGACCATGACAATGACATGCAGCAAGAAGGTATCCAACGTCCACTGTATTTACCCAGCATCCCATGCAGCACATCCCGCTGTCTATGCTTAACTCGATCATGACCTCTTCACCGGCGTCCCGTCCTCGGAAATGAGGTGCTCCTCAGTCCGCACAGGGCCCTCACCCACTCCCGTTTGGATTACGCGGCTGATACCGCTCTTCAGCAGGCCAGCCACGCCTTCGTCCAGCGAGACGCTCGGCTTCAGCCCGCTGACGATAGCCTCCTTCCATCCCGGCACCTCGCCGCCGAGCACGTGGTAGAAGGTACCGACAACCAGCTCCGTATCCTTTTCGAGGTAGTACACGACAGCGTTCGGACCAGCGTCAAAAGTATAGGCAGCGACGGTGCGGCCGGCGGCAGCATTGATCTGCTCGACGGCGCGGACAGCGGCGCGGGACACGTCGTTCATGTAAAAGATGGGCGGGTACGTATCGGCGCAGGTGGCATGGAACGAGTTGGAGTCGCGCATGGTGATCTCGGCAAAGGCAGCAAAGTCGCGGTCGCGGATGGCGCGCTCCATGCCCTCCATGTGGCGGGGGACGACACGGGAGACGCGCTCTGCGAACAGGCCCGACGTGGCAACGGTCTGCTGCATGCCGGACGTCGAGCTGACGCCCTTCTTGGCCGCCGAAGCAACCAAGATCAGAGCGCGCATCTCGGGCCAGTGGGAGGCTTCAGCGACCTGGTCGGCCATCGAGTCGTTGCCGTCGGGGGCCTCGCCCATGCGCCAGGCAACGTAGCCGCCGAACAGGCTGCGGCACGCGGAACCGGAGCCCTGGCGAGCGATGAGGCTCAGTTCCGAGGGAGAAGCGGGCAGTTCGTAGAGGTTGGCAATAGCGCGGACGAGGGCCGCGAAGCCGGCGGCGGACGAAGCCAGACCGGCGGCCGTAGGGAAGTTGTTTTCGGACACAATGCGCAATGGCATGGTGGACAGCTTGGGCAGCGAGGGGTCGGCGGCTTCGAGGGCGGCGCGGCGGGCGCGGAGCTCGCGGAAGCAGGCTTGAGTGCGAGCACCGGAGACATCAGACGGCTCGCCGTTGAGCAACAGGGAGTCGCCCTCCGGGTATGAGGCCGAGCACGAGGCTGTGGTCAGGGTCCGGAGGTCGGCCTGGTCGAGGGTGACGGATAGGGAGCTGTTGGTGGGGAGGTTGAGCTTCGCGTCGCGCTTGCCCCAGTATCTGTTACGACGAGGCGTCGCAGGGCGTCGTCAGCTTGATTGTCTTTTCGATTGAGCAGCCCTCGGTTCTCTCGTTGTCCCTCAGATCCCCTCCCATGCTTTCTTACTTGACAACAGCGATGTTGACGGGCGCCGTGGTGCTGGCGCGGTACACCTTGGTGTCTGCCATTGTGGTCGGAGAGGATGAGAGCCGAGCAAACAAACAAAGCAAACAGTCGGTCTTGTTGAAGTCGTTGTTGTTTCTGTTTCAACTCCAATGGAATGGGATCCAAGCAAAAACCAAGTTGAAAGAAAAGACCTGAGTCTGGCCGGACTGGAAGCGGTCAACTTGGGCAGCTTCCCCCTGCCCCTTCTTTTGGAGTTGGGTTCCCGTTCAGGTTTGGCGGGGCAGTGGGGTCCTGATATTCCTCCCCACGAACGAGGGGCAAGCGCGGGGCAACCAGAGAGCATTTGGGAATTTCAACTCTCCGTCAGCTCCCGGCCCTTCGCTGTGCATTTCGGCCGCTGACCAAAGTCAAAGGCGGTGCCCTCAGGCACAACAACAGACTTTGTTGACACAATGGCAAACAAGGCCGCTGACTCATCGCATGGTTTCCCGGATTGGTATCCATCTACTCCTCCAAATGCTCCCCTTACGACGTCATACCCCAACCCTGCTGCTTGACATGTAGCTTTTCTCTAGACTCATCTTTTGCTTTCAACAAGACAGGAGCTGGGCCATCTCCATCACCTGGCTTGGGACAACGAACGGCATGGTTCTTCTAAGGCAGTTCAGTGACATTCAAATAATCACTCCTATACATCGCAATCACCTTGGGGCCTCAACGTTACTTGATGAGAACAACACGCTATTCATTGTTGAAAGAAAACCTTGGCAATTAATCGGAAAGACTAACACGAAAACAGCTGGACTCCCAGCTACACCCCCACAATGACCCAAATGCCCAACTTTTCCTCACGTTAGTGGTACTATCCTCGCTTTCGTTGCAAACTAGTCTCTTCCCAACAACCAGTCCACTCTGCCTAAGTTTCTCCCTAATCCAGTTTACACTTGATATTGTCCTGCTGTAGTCGTCACAGGCGCCATACCGCCACCCAAGGCCCCCGTATGCGTAGGCCCTCCGATGACATTGGTAGGAGGGCTGATCTGTGATGTTGGAAGGTGCCCGGAGTTGCTACTTCATCTCCAATGATTAGCCATGCCTCCCAACAAGGCTTCCCTTATGATACCACGGGGAAACAAAGCACCTTACGCAGCAATTCTAGCCCGGTTCTTGTCCTTCTTCCGGTACTTGGCGACGACGTATGCTCCCTAGGTGGGTTTCCGTGTCAGACAGACTACTTCGTTGTCGAGCCTGGACATTGATATGAAGACTCACCAGAATTGCACTCAAAAGGTAGCCGATGAAAGCCAGGAAGGAGAACGACAGCGTGGCCCGCCAGGAGTTGCACCCTGACCGCGCGATCTCCCCAGGGCGTTGGACAACCACCGGGGTCCGCCACCATCTGCTCCAGTAGAAACTCCAATAGTTCCAGTACCAGAAGGTAGTGCAGCTACCACCGTGGGTGCGCTGATTCAGGGAGATTTCCAGTCAGTTTCTTCCTCTCTCTCACACTGTCCCAGGTCCCGCCCGGTTTCTCACTCACCGTAGCCAAAAGACAGAAAAGCACAAGCCACATGACAAAGAGAACAAAGTCCATCGGGAAGCCCAAAAAGGCGTACATGAAGGGGGCGATGAAGACGATGGAGTAGACGATACTGATGGACGCCGTCACGATGCCGTAAATGATGCGTCCGTCCTTCCACGCGCCCGGCGCCTCGTTGACCAGCCGGAGGAAATTGGCCAGGATGCCCAGCACGATGACAGCGCAGATAATCTGCCACACGCGCAGGAGCACCAGCGCGATCTTGGATCCCTTGCCCATGGTGAGGGTGTTTGTTTGGTGTTGGTGCTTGAGTTGGGATCAATGCCGACGGGATGGACCGCAGTTGACACTGTCTGAGTGTCTCGAGCTTATCACTTAAGGGTTATTCGGATGGTAGTTTGGATTAGGGTCCTTGGCCCAACTGTATTTGTAAGTACCTATGGAACTTGGGGAGCTTGGGTAGCTATGTGAAGAGTCTATGGTGGGTAGACCCAGCCTCCAGCGACCTGAGCTGCTTAAGTCTGACGAGCTTTCTTTGTTGTCCAGGCAGGACTAGTTAAGTGAGCTTCCAACCAGCACTGACGTCCGCTTTGCATGACCTCATTGATGGGGATTTCTCAGCATATCATTATTCAGGATTTCCGAGACAGTCATCGTCACGGGGGTAAGCATCGCATTCCGAAAGCAGTCCATTGGCATGATGCCGAAAGTGACTGAAATCTCTAGCAAACCGGTTTCTTAGACACCTATGACATCATGTGTTTCTCCATTTGTTGGTTTTCCAAACTCTTGAGTAAAGCCCGATTGGCCCCCATGCAAAGTAGATTCAATCAAGAAAGGCCGGTTCTTTCCGTTGTCACTTGCGCCAGTCCTCTCTTACGGTTCTGTGACCTCCTGAACCGAGAATACTTGTGTAATAGAAGATAACTCCTCTCTCATGCGCGCTCAGCAACCGCAAACCTCCGATCCAGGGAGGTCTCGTCCTGAGGGCAAATGAGTTATAGACTCAACCATCAGTCGGTTATTTCTTTCTGTGAATGTGATGCACCATAGGACTTGGCCAATATGTTGAAAGATCCATCAGTAAGATTCAGGTTTAGACAGTATTATAGGTATCAACCACAGAGTGTGTCATAGGTGAACAAATAGCTTGCTTCCATGTCTCTCAACCTCATAATCATGGTGATTGTAAGCTTCTCCACGACTTTCTATAGCCCTACAATTGATCGCCCGATGCATGGTCACACTATCAAAAGTGCTAGTGAAATGAGGTTTAAGGTCAAGAACTTGGTTCTCCCACACCGGAAACAGAAGAGTCGACTTTGAAGGTGAACGCACAGTTTTGAAATCTCCCTCAATATCTCGGTGATTCAAGCAACCCAAACCGACCTTCAACTCAAGTTAATATCCAGGACAAAGATGGGAGCCTGTTATTCAAGATGTGGGCTGTATCAAACCATGCACAACGCGAGCGTTTCCTTGGAATCTCTCCTCTTCATATCTTGATGTTCTTTCTCACCGGTTTAGCAAGTTGTTTTGAAAGCAATCGGCTTGCTTAACCTGACCACTGAAAGAAGAGTTGACAAAGCACTTAGTTCTCATCACTATCTCATACGTTTCAATGCCCTCATCGCCTCTTCACACCAGCACTTCCTTGGTCGCACTGAGTCATGTGCTACGCAAATCCTTCCAAACCACCTCTCTCTCTCCATCTCACCCAGAAACAAAGCAGCCGAATGGAGGCATGTAGAATTACACCAAAAGCCCGCTGCAGATAGCCGCAAAACTTGCAAAGGTCTCTCTGTGAAAGCCTAGCTAGGGTAGTTGCTGGGTTGCCACGTGTCAACCCAGTCCCACGAGCCGACATCCCCGGGCGGTGTACGAAGGGCGAGACATGGGTGTCTCAAACGGTTTGTGCGGGGAAGAGGATACCTAGGTAGCTCAGTAGCTTGCTCGGGCTGCTCATCTGGAGATCTGGTGAGAAGCAGCTCCAGATATCCAATGTCCGATAACACGCAGAGTACTTGCAGAGTACTTCTTGGATGGAAGCCACTTCACGCTCCACTTTGCCCGAACGATGGCCCTGGGGCTTTAAGCACTGTGCTCTTGACCTTTGTTTATTTGTTTATTTATCTTCATTCAGAACAGTTCAGAAGAGCATCATCTTGTTTTTCCCGTTTGCTGACGGGTTCAACGACGAATTGATGACCACATCCATAAGCTAGCACGTCCATTGACACCGCGCTGTGTCTCGCAAAGGGCTTAGTCCTAGTTCAAAATGCCCCGGGCCATTCATTGATTGTACACTCGAACACAGCAGACGCACCCGGTGGTGAGTGGTGGTACAGAGTAACGTTACAAGAGAGCAACCAGAGACAAAACCCCCCGACTTCCATCAGTAGCAACGGACGACACTATCCCCCTGTGCCGACTTCTTTGTCCTCCCTGCCACGACAGCTTATTCACTCCAGGTTCCATGGGAGAAGCAAGCTGCCGATGGTAGCACAGCAGGGAATGACTACATAGCTGCTCTTGTCTGGGTTGTCTATGTTCGTAGAACCCTATTGGAGCCCATTGGAGGAATGGATCCGGGTCGTCTCACGGTCGCAACAAGGCCAATTGAACAAACATCTGATCCAATCTGAGAAATCACGCAGACAGCCAACCAACCATTGGGTAGACGCAGACGGGAGTCTGTCCATACGGCATATTACACAGTACATTCATCCAAATAGCCCAAGACATCAGGTAATGAAGGCAAAGACCGGAATGTTGGCGGCCGTCCGCAAGTACGATCTCTATTCATGATATTTTGTTTGGTCTAGAGCTAGCAAGCATGGATGTATGTATGTATGATGCCCATCTTTTAGGGCGCTTTCGTAAGAAACTAGACATAAACCTTGGCTCATGGCAAGCAGTAGGTAAGTATGTATAATATCACATGTCTCCGTGCCCGTACAAAAAGGAATGACATCAACAATTGGGGTATCTCGAACGACATGCGAGTTGAGGAACAAAAGGATAGAAAGAAGATGAAAAGAAACAAAGGCTGACAAGCACGGTGCTGAGCCTCGAAGCATTTCAGCCAAATGCGTAATCCCATCCATCCAGCCAGCCAGCATGTCAGGACAAAACATCATGGGGCACCTGTTCGGCTTTGAAGAGCCTCACTTGCGCAGCCCAACCTTTCCGGCAAGGTTTTTGAACCAAATCGACGCACTGCTACCGCCGCTGCTGGTCCGCCTCTCGTCGCGGCCACTGCCATGATGGTCGCGGACGGTGACCATGACGGCATCTCGTTCCATAGGACCAACGATGTCAACGTCGCCTAGCTCGGGGAACTTGCCGTCGTCGCTGAGCGGGCCGCGTGGGAGAGACAGCGGCATAGGTTGGCCGCGATCTTCTCCGGCGGCGGCACGACGCTGCAACTCGGAGGCGATAGAGGGGTCGTCGGGACAGTTGCGTCCGAGGCGGGCAACGAGGTCGTCTTCGTGGCGCTGCCACTCGCGCTCGATTTCGGCCCACTTGGCCTCGGTCAGGGCATACGTCTTTGACGTTGAGCCGTAGTGCTCGCCTGTGCGGGCGAGATGCTTGGCGTAGTTGGTGCGCGCAAGGGCCCTGTCGGCGCGGAAGGTTTGGAGTGCCGCGAGATCGGCATTCTCGGGTGCGTATGGGCGCGGCTCGATGGTGAAGTTGGCATGGCCGAGGCGGTCGGACCAGGCATCCTGGGGATAGTCCAAGAGGCAGAGGGCCGGTGGAATCTGCGGTGGGGGAAGAGCGTCGCTCACGGTGCTTGAAATGGTCGCGCGTCGGAGGGATGTAAGGGACGGCCTGTTACTGAGAGGCGGGGTAGGGTATGACGGCTTTGCCGGGGGCAGGTCTGTAACAGGACTCGGCATGATAGATGGAGACTGCAGTGGTGAGGTCTGAAGTGACGGAGAAGGCGCACGAAGGGAGGCCGGGGCTTCGGTCATGAGGGGCGGCAAGAGCGGAGTCGTGGCGGTAGCACGGTCTCGTTCTACTCGCATTCCCAGGGTTGCCGGCTCGCTCTCGAGGGGGGATGGAAGCACGATGCTTTCGCAGCTCTCGTAGAAAGACAGCGCAGGCGTCGCCGGGACCGAATCGTTACCACAGCCATGGTCGGGGAGACGGGCCGCTCCCGAGACGGATGACGATCTGCTGGATCGGGTGGTCCTAAACGAGAAGCTCGGCCGAGGCTCCGCGAGAGAGGGATCAGATGCCGGGGAAAAGGTCAGGTCGCGGCGCCTGGAGGAGGTTGACGCAGACCTCCAGCGTGGGAAGCCCGGCAAGCTGGGTAGCCGTGACCCCAACCGAATGCTCCAGCTCGAGAAACCACCTTCAGATCCATGGCGCCTCTTCTTCTGCCGCGGGCTGGGGCCAAAGTCGCCGTCACTGAGAAAGCCAAGATCGTAGTCCAGCTCAGATGTCATGCAGGGATACATGGCAGACCGCTGGCCATAGTCGTTGCTGTGAGCGCAGGGAACGTCGCCTTTCGGGCTGTTAGTCTCGGGTTTCACATGGCTCCCATGCCATCTCTCTACCGCGGCCACTTACACAAGCAGTAGTCGGGGAATGTGAAGTCGGCCGTGTCCTGTTTAGGGGGAGTTGCTGGCTCGTCCTCTTCCCTCTCTGACGGATCCTCCTGAACATCTGGAAGCTGGGGTTTGCTGGGTCTGGTGGCATGGACTGAGTGCGTAGGGGACGCGGGACTATCGGGGTATGGCGGTGACGTGAGGTCGAGCGAGGAGGAGGAGGAGCTCGAGAGCGGTAACCTTGGGTGATTGGTTCGTGAGAATGTCGATGTCACAGGCGACGGTGAGGCAAGGTCGGACGAGGACGAGTCGTAGAGGTAGTACGGGTGCGTGTGTTCGGGATCATGGTCCACGAGCTCATGTTTCCTCCTCTCTTCCACGAGCCGCGGGAGCAGCAACGGCTTCAGTCCGGATGACATGGGTGGCTGGGGAACATGAGAGACGCAGCGAAGTCGGGAATTCCTCGAAATGTTGATTATGATGCTGGAAAAAGCTCGATCGTGGCAATGGGGACGCTAGGTTTCCATGTGCCGAGCAAGCCAGACGAGAGCTGTTGGGCTGGCGATTTGTTGTTGTTCGTGGGAAAGGAGAGGGAAGACTGTGAAAGAATATGGATGGGGATGGATCACATAGATGCACAACAGCCGAGAGCTTCGCAGACCAACTCAGCGCGATCAGCCGGGTGTGTGGTACCCGACAGGGATGGTGGCTTAGGATCCCGCCGTCATCTGTGCTTTGGGAGCCGTCATGAGGGTTGCGGGGCCGCTAGGAAAGTCCAGGCCGGTGGACCAAATGAGTGGCGGCGGAAGCTCGGCCAGCAACCTAGGCCAGCAGCAGCAGCGGGGCAGCAGGGAAGAGAACCTGGAACTGGGAATGTCCGGGTAAAGCAAGCGCGCGGCCCACGCCTGGTTGTTTTTTTTTTTCTTCTTCACCTTTGCTTTGCTCTTTAGATCTCTTTTACTCAGCGTTACGCCGAAGAATGCCGCCGGCACCGCAGTCAGAAAACGAGGGAAGCACGTCAGCTTCGAAAATATCGTTTCCCCTTAGTCAACGGTTCTTAGTATCACGTTTGTCGCTGTGTCTGCTCTGTCCAGAGTACAGTACCGTACATAGGCCTTTTCACCTGTCCACCGGTTGCACAGTCACACAGAACCTGGAATCGAGCTCCTCGGACCCCCGCGTCTCTGGATTGTCACATCGAGGGCTTTCAGGACCATGTCGACGAATAAGGCGCACCGATCCAAAGATGCTGGCTATGAAGCAAGGCAGTGAGATGGTTGACTTCCCGGCCCTGCGTGGGTTGAGACGTGGTTCTGCCTCAAGATGCTCCGGGGCGTCGCGGGGAAGAGGGTTGTATGGCAGAAGGACCGGAGCATGTACATACAACGCATGGGATGCATGGCCGTTTGCATGGCTCGAGATAACTTTGGACTGTCCGGCTCTCCAGGACAGCAAGAGTACAACTTGGATACGTATTTGTGCGACAGCCACTGGCACCACGTGTAATTGGGCACTGTGTGCTGCAACGCGGTCGGCTTCACGATGGCCGTGGGGTTTGTGCGAAATGGCTGGAGAGCATGCGGGTGGTTGGCTGACAAGGCCGGCAAGCCGGCGGGGTCTTGGAGCGCCGGAGCCGGAGCCGCCAGAAGCCAATCAGTTCCATGCGCGCGGCCACTGGCCCGACGACAAGCGCCTTTGGGGCAGGCCGCGAATCACAGGCCATGACAGACAAGACTGCCAGTCTGCTGCCGGAGCGAAGAAGCCCCGGTTGGGCAGCCGGGCTGTGTGGCGCATTGGTGGAACAGCAGAAAGCTTGTCGCGAGCACAACACCCCAGCAAAACTTGGAGAACAGGGCATGGACAAGGACCAGGGAGGGCATGGCGCGAGATGGGGTTTGCTCGCACGCCGCTACTGCCACGTGAATCAATGATTTGCAAGTGGTGATGCCTGATATCACACTTCTTGTTGTTCGTGTCCACGCGCGGTTTGTCACGGCGAGCCGCTGTTCTCTCTGCGACCCCGCGCTTCTGAGCGGGAGCAAGCGGAAGCTCTCAGGTTCCCCCGTGTTTGTCGGCCCATCGTGATGTACTGTAGCTTGGGCAGTTTCCCGCGCGGCATTCTGTGGACTGGAAAGGAAGAGGAAAAAAAAAAACACCTCACCACTCTGGTGGGCCCAGATGTTGGCACATTTTGGGTGACAATCGTTCGAATGCTCCAGGGCTGACTCGTTGGGAATGCTCTGGCAATGAGACGGCGGTCAACAAGAGAGGAAGCAGACAAGGTGAAGAGATCAAACGATGGAAGCATGCAAACCAGGAAATTCTCACGAGCCGACCCGAACAAACAAAGCTCCCTGGGCGCCGCCACACCGTTTCTTGCATGTTGCTGGCCAATGGCGAGTGGGCAAGGCTTGGCCAGCTTTTACACTAGTCCGGAGAGCGCGAAGGCGAAAATGGCCGGAAAAGGAAAGAAGCAGAAGAAACCATCAAGAGTCTAAAATTTTCAAGAAACACCGGAGAAGAAACATCCTCGAGGGTCTTCACCGCCACAATTAAGAAATAGTTACTTATGTGCAATTGTACTGTGTCGGAGGTGCCGTTGTGCGTTCTTATACCAACCACGAGAAGTAAGGTAATTACGGGAAACAAGAGCCATCAACTGCAATGAAATGCATCTTCCAAGGCACGCCTTGGACTGTCCCTATTTGTGTCGCCTAGTCCCCGGGCCGTTTGCCAGCTGAAAAACGTCCGTCAAACCGCTGAGGAACCCGGGAAGCAGGTGGTGACCCGGGAAAAATTTGGGAAGTGGAAGGCGTACCCTAGCCCTCCCGAAAATCAGCTGCTTCGACGCTGTTCTAGCTCCAGGTCCTTGCCATGAGTCGGGGATTCTTTTCTTCCGCCCGTACGTGTAACTACCCGAGAACAAGCAAAGGCTCGGCTCCGGGGCAGTGGGACCGTTTTGTCCACCCCCGGTCGCCGGACATCGTCAGGTTCATCCCAACCAGCGTCTTACCGGCATCAGGACCAAGAACATCCCGTCTCCCGTCAACCCCAGCTCGTTTTGCGACCACCAATGACTCACCTGCCTCGTCGGCTTGATATTGCTCGCGCATGGAGAACGCCTCGTGCCTGATCTTCTGCAGCTTCTGGCCTCGCTCGCACTTCGGACAGGGCTTGCCCGGTTCTCGGCTTTTCCCCACGTCAAGCCGTACGAGTCTCCGAACACTCAACACTCACTTGTTCATTCACCTTCCGTGGTTGCGTTGCATGCTGGGCGCAAAGTACGAGCCTTGTCTTCTTCCTGCCCTCCCTCCATATAATATACATACATACACGGAAGGGAGACGGACGAATCGCCCGAGAGCCCTATCTTCCACAGCATGCTTTGCTGTGAGAATCACTGCGGCCGGCCGCCTCGACGCCAGCATCAGAGCATCAGCTTATGACAGACGCACAACCAGCCTGATGTCATCGTCAAACCTCCCCGCCCGGATTCCTGATGTTGTGATACATGTCTCCCCCGTCTTCCCTCTTCGTGCCGTCCCGTAAAGAATGCCTAAGTTGGTTGCTCAGCAGGCATGAGGTGCATATTCGTTTCCTTGCCGACTCTCCACCACCAGGTCGAGGGTCCCGAAATCTGCCTTCGCTAGCGTGGAGAGCCCGGACGGACGATGTATCGGGTGGAAAGTTCAGGACGTTGGCGATGGCTGGGTCTTCCTGTTCCAGATCACCAACCTCTCAACGAACCGCGTGCTGTAGGCCACCTTGCCGCTGCAGTCGTACGCGTGTAGGTCTTTGTGTGTGGCCATCCTGTTGTGTGTTGCTCGGTACCGGCAGTGGTTGGCTGTGCTCTGTATCCCCCCGTATGCCGTTGGGAAGAGTTACCTGCCCTCTCCTACTACCTTCATCGAGTTGGTCATCCTCCATCCCAATTCCTCCCACAATCTTGCTGTCGTTGCGTCTCATTGCCGTCACACCGGTCTTCGCACAGCACCCCCAACGACGCGATGCCGATATCACATAACCTCACAGCCTTCATGCTTTGTCATCGAGGTCAATTTTGCCATGCAGCGACTGAGACGCTGCCATGTGTGCATGTCGGACGCGAAAAGACGCGAAATGGAGGGTCGTTCCTCTCGGTCAAACTCCTGCCCTGCCATGATCGAGTCTCTGTCCCTTGCATTAGCCGGACCTAAGGGGGGGTCGCCGTTGCACGGGATTCGCCCGTCCCGCTACGGCTCATCGGGACGGCCCCTCTCCTCCATCGGCTGGCTGGACCCCCAAACTAAAAAGGCTCTTTTTTTTCGATCGATGGACCACGTACCAATAGCCAACAGCCAACAGGGTCGTTCGGGTACCTGACGAGCGAATTTTCTCGACGGCAGCTATCTTCGCCCTGCTACCGTTGTGTTCTCGGTCCTGACGGGGGCTTGGCCAAGCGGCTTGTCAGGTACCCGGCTTGACGTTCCCGAGATCCAACACAATGTGCTCAGGCTCCAAGTTCGACCTCCCTCGGCTATTATGTTGCACCAACCTGACTCTCGGATCCGAATCGGTGACAGCACGACGAAAAACTCTGATGGCACAATATGTCCTGCTGGCTGCTGGAGGGAGAGATCTGTTGTGGCGCTGGCACAATCACTCAAAATTCTCGCGCAAAGCCCCCTCCTTCACGGCGTCCGGCGGACGCCGTGACGTAAGTGCGCGCAGCATACCTGCGGCTTCCCTCGGGCTTTCCAAGTTTCCTTGTCGTGATTTTCCATCCATCCAACCCAACAAACGACCGGGCACCCGCTACTTGGTCAGGTAGGCAAAAAAGGCAGAAGTAGTCCGACTACGGAACTGCCAGGACCTAGTTGTCATTATTCATCACATGGGCGGCATAGAGAGTAGTGCCAACTCACTCATCTTTTACTCAGAGGGCCTACCAACCGTGGACTCACCCGTCTCACTCCCGTTCCCGACCCGAAAGATACCAATGGGATAAATCTCTTGTGCGTCACGATACTACATCCCGCGGCACCCAGAACATGAAGTTCCCATTGGCCACCCAACAACGGATAGGGCTTGACATGTACGGTATTTGGGTCAACCACACGGAGGCGCCAGATATGCCATTCTTAGATCTCAAAAGCTCCGATTGCGACGGTCCCAATGTTTTGTACAATCTGGAAGCCTAGTAAGGATGCCTAACCGTCTGCCGTTTGGAGGCCTTTTTTGGCTTTGACATCTCCTAATCCTGGAGCTTGAACCCCTCCCATACCATCTTCGGGCAACGGGACAGACGGCATCAAACCACGTTTCCCTGGTTAACGTCCCGAACGTCCCGTCTCCGAACTCCTCGACCCTTTCTGCTGTAAAACGTGGTTTCCTACCCCAGATTTTCCTTCGTAGCCTTCCCTTGCTGGGACACACAACATCGGAGATCCGGGGTCGATCCGTTGTGAAGGAGAAAGAGGTTCGGAGACGAAAATGCCACCGAGATGGTGTGAAGGTGTGATGCCGCCGAGAGCTGAAAGCTTCATTGTAACACCCAAGCTGGCGGGAGATACTGCTTCAATCAGCAGTTCCTGAACCTCGCGTCACCAGCTGCGCTGCACATGCGTTAGGTCCCTAAATCTGACATTAGGAAAGCAATGCCGACGATGAGGAGGCTGGATGAAAGGGAACGCTAAGGTAGTTGTGCAGCGTAGGATGTTTCAGGATGGCATTAGCTCTCATGACCCCCAAAGGCGACCAACGGTATGGATGATGTTCTCTCATGAGATGGTTGCTGTTCTGCCTAAGAGATAACACGCGACAGGTAATGATGGTGGAATCCTTCATCCAGCACCTCTGTATGCGGGCCTGCCGACCTGCATGGCTCATGTCCCAAGAGCAAAGACCTATTCTTAGTAGTAGTAGGTTGTTTTTGACGGTCAACATG
The DNA here is from genome assembly GCF_041956435.1 of Mycothermus thermophilus. Lineage (NCBI taxonomy): Eukaryota > Fungi > Ascomycota > Sordariomycetes > Sordariales > Chaetomiaceae > Mycothermus > Mycothermus thermophilus. The sequence goes on from NW_027191427.1 coordinate 5,580,033, forward strand.
GTTCCTTTTCCCGCCCAAGAATCACGAAGGATAGGCTCTAGGAGGCAAAGTGAGGGTCTCATGACTCGTTTTAGGGTGAAGCCAGAATGTGAACGGGGGATTTCGGGGGTAGGATGCCGAAATTCTTCAACCATGTAGTCGTAACGTTCGGCAAGAACATCTGCTATTTCGTAGGATTCAGGCTTCGAACGGTTCATGTGCCTTCACTGGCCCCCAAGAACCGTGATATGTTTATCCCCCCCGTCTAAACCTTTGGGACCGGCGGCAGTCATGAAGCCGAAGTCCACCCCATGTTCCGCCTGGTTCACCTCTCTCAGGTACAGACCGCGGTACCCCCTCTCCTTGTGGCGAGCCAACCAGACCTCTTGATCCCCCCTCCTCTTCATCGCTTCTCGGCGCTCTTCTATCCGGCGGCGTATCTCATCGTCGTCCAGGTCCACACTCAACAGCCTCTGCTCGAGGTCAAAGATGATCGTGTCACCGTCCCGAACCACCCCAAGCACCGAATCGGGATCGGCCCCCTCGGGTGACACATGGAGGACGATCGTTCCCGCCGCCGTGCCGCTCATTCTGCCGTCTGATATCCGCAGCATGTCCGTGACGCCCTGGGCTGCGAGCTTGCGCGGGATGGGAATGAGCCCGGCCTCGGGCATCCCCGGATGACCCACGGGTCCGATGCCGCGCAGGACGAGCACGCTGTCTGACGTCACGGGCAAGTCGGGATCATCGATCCGGGCGGCGAGGTCGGCGGCGCCATCAAACACCACCGCGGGTCCCCCATGATGAAGCAGCCGCCGCTCGCGTGCCGCGCTGGCTTTGATCACGGCAGCACCCCCCGGGGAAAGGTTGCCGCGGTGGAGGACGGCTAGAGCAGAAGAAGAGTACAATGGATTGTTAGGTGAGCGGATGATAGTGCTATGCGTCTGCGGTGGTATGCGGGCCAGTTCCTGTCTGAGTGTCTGGCCCGTGACGGTGAGGACGTCGAGGTAGAGAAGTGGTTTGAGTGCATGTAGAAGAGAGGGCATGCCGCCCGCGTTGTGAAAGTCAGTCATGTATCCATCGCCGCTTGGTTTTAGGTCGACAAGGAGGGGCGTTTTGCGCCCGATTTCGTCTACTGTTTGGGGTGTGATGGTGCCGGCGACGCCTGGGTGGCGGTTTGCGATGGCCATGAGGTGAACGACGGCGTTAGTCGACCCTCCGATGGCCTGTAATACGGTGATGGCGTTGAGGAACGACTCTCGTGAGAGGATTGTCTGGGGCTGAAGGCGTGTCTTTGCCAACTGTACCGCGTACGTTCCCGTAGCTTCAGCGATTCGCAATCGGGCTGAGGACACAGCCGGTGCAGTGGCCCCTTGAATAGGCATCATGCCGAGGGCGGCGAGGACACATGCCATGGTGCTCGCGGTTCCCATGACGCCGCATGTTCCCGCCTTTCTTTGGAGTTAGTGTTCTTGACCACAATGAGGGGAAGTTATCATGGCACTGCGACCGGACTTACAGTGGGCGCCAACTCCTCGTTGAGAGCGGCAATGTCCTCGATATCCATCGCACCAGCGCGGAACTTGGCCCAATTGCTTCGACAATCGGTACACGCTCCGACCCTGGTACCCCGGAAGCTCCCAGGCATCATAGGTCCCGTGACGAGATGAATGATGGGCTTGTTGGCCGATATGCCGCCCATAAGCTGAGCGGGAGTTGTCTTGTCGCAACCTGGTTTATTTACTCGTCAGCGACCCAAGGGTCTGACAAACGAGGCATTGTGTAGTTTCATACCTCCTATGAGAACCACAGAGTCCACCGGCTGTGCCTTAATCATCTCCTCCGTGTCCATGCTCATCAGGTTCCGTAAGAACATGCTCGTCGGCGCAGAGAAAGACTCGTGCAAACTGATGGTCGGGAAATCGATGGCGAGACCGCCGCTCAGTTGAACTCCCCTCTTGACAGCGTCGATGAGCTGGGGAACGTTGGCATGACATGGGTTGAAGCTCGAGTAGGTGTTGATGATGCCAACGATTGGACGAAAGAGGGCATCTTCACTGTAGCCCATGGCCTTGATGAAGAGCTTTCTCATGAAGAGAGAGAAATGGGCGTCCCCGTATGATGGGAGTTTCTGTCGCAAGCCGAATCCATCAGCCGGAAGTAGTGTTGAGAGATCATAGTCGGAATTGACAGTTGCCGAGCCAGGAGATAGAGGTGGTCTTGAGTCCATGTTGAGAGAGAGAACTTGAGACGGTGGTATGCTGCAATTCAAGAACACTCTTCATAGATGGAAAGACATACGATGTGAAGTCTCATAGCCAAAACAAGCCAGGAACACAATAAGGTATAGTTTCTCACTAACCCTTCTTAAAGTGTGTAGAGTGAGATGAGGACGCGGAGATAATCGCTGTTCTGTGTGATTTGGGAGGTGTGATTCGCGCTTCATATTGCGTCACCTCGTTAACGACGAATGGCAGTGGGGTATTAGCTATGAGGAAGATGGGAGGCGGGCTGGTAGAGTTGTAATAGCAAAAGACTTGACCTGACGAGCCCTTATTTTCAATATCGGTTGTGATCATCCTACGTTGCTATAATTGAGTCACAGATAGGCAGAGATGAACTGGTAAGCCAGCAACAATAAGTGTCCTCATGCTGGCTGACGAACTAGTGGTGAGATTCCCAGGGTTCAAGACCCAATGAGTTCCGGTTTCGCATTAAATGATGGCCGATGAGAACTCCTTTCCCATGCACCAACCAGTGAATGCTAGCTAGAATCCCGCAACGTCTCTCGCCAGGTAGCTAACTTTCCATTCAGAGTCTTCCTGAAGCACCGCGGGGACTGCCTGCTTCCTCAACACAGCCCGATCCTCACCATCAGCTCATGGCGGGGCATGTCCAGAATAGCCGATAATGTGTCAGAATCAGGAATGCCGTTCTTGCCATACGGCCGCTGCAAAAGTTCCTTGATATCCTCGTATTTCTTCCCCAAGGCGACAGACTCCTCACGCGACAGGCGCTCCTCAAGCTGATCCAGATCCGAGCTGGCCTCCTCCCGAATGTGGGGCTCCAGGTCAACCCAAATCGCACTGAGAGCAGCGTCGAAGCTGGCTTCGGAAGGGTCATAACGGCGCATGTGTCGCAGCTTGGCGTTGATCTGCAGCGAGATCATAGTGAAAGGGTTGCGCGCGGTCAGCGTTGTATGTGGAGACATTGATGAGGGGAAAACTCACGCTGTCGTAATCGTTGGACAGTCTGCGATGTCTATCTCCGCCGTTTGCAACGTGGTTCTCGAGGGCGGGAGTCAGGACGAGGTCTTCAACAATCAGGTAGCGATCCAGAGCCCAAATGAACTCATCCGGTTTTCGGGTCTCCGGGTCGGCTTCGCGAAGGCGATGGAAGAGGTCCTTGATGAGGGCATGGTCTTGTTTGACCACGGTTTTGATGCGAAGCATGTTGATGAACGATGTCTTTGGCTTCGGGTTTCGTCAAAATTCGGGGCTGTGATGGATTTGTATCAGCGCGTTGAGGGTTCGTGTTGTTGTTTGTTTGACAGGGCCAGAAGGCTGCAGACCAAGACATGCAAACAGATGGAGAGATTGATTCATGACGTCAAGAAAAGAGCAGAGTGCGACCCGTTGCAACCACTTGACCACATGCACACCGCTCCAAGCAGGAGTGATCGTAAACACCGAAAATGAAGTCTTGATCTGGAAGGCGACGCTTACATGCACAACCTCACTTTTCGACATGAGTTTGCTTGCTCTTGGTTTTTTTTGGCTATTCGACATTTCGTGTTCCGGTTTGGCGAGATGTCAAGGATCCGTTTTTGTCATATTGTGCACTGGCACAAGAAATTCCTCACACAGCAGAGGCATCCTGCGACCCTGTATACCGGACAACCTCAAAATTACCTGATTACTCTGATTTGTAGTTGCCCATCTTTCGTCCCCTATCCAATTCAATTCAACTCTCTTGCTTCTGCGTTTGCTCCTGGCAACGGCGAGCCCAGTTGGATGGAATGGGAATCTATCGTAAACCTCAGATGAGGAGAAGGAAGGGAAAAGGTGGGAGCAGAGCTCCCATCCTGTCCTAATGGAAGATAGCGACATGCTCTCTTTGTTGGTAGCGTTTGGAGGTCTGCAGGTAAGCGCGACCTGAACCGGAGCTCCAACACTGAGGAGAAGGGTTCAAATGGTGCCTGTGTCAGCTTCATCTAACACATTTTTCAAAGATCAATAGTCCATTTCTAGCGGCCAACATTTCCCCGAACCTCCCGAAGTCGCCTCTCCAGGTTTGGTTCAAGCAAGAACCATGCAGGGTAGGATTGCGGATAGTGTTTCCCGGGCCTGGGCTGTTTCTAGCATTTACTTGGTGAGAGTCATCTGCCGATAGAGCCTTGTCCTGTAGGTAAGCCAGCGGTCCTGGCACTTCGTGAGAAATGTACAGTAATTACCTAGGTTGCGGGAGATCAAGTGCCCATGCATCGTGAGCTTACTTGAGGTTCTCAGAACGACAAGTTGCTGTCGCATACTTTCTGAAATATAAACCCCAGTGTCTGTTCAATGCTATCTCCAAGCTGGACTCCCAATCTCATCTCACCTTGAGAAACCTGTTGGATCGCCTGGCCCATTGACAAGTCCAAAATCAACGTATTACGACAATGGCCTCCCGTCCAGATTATGGCATCAAAACCACAGGTTCAGAGGTTGCACAAGCGTTTGCCGATCGAATCCGGGGAAAGACAAGTTCGCCAACCCTAAATCATCTAATTACCACAATTGAGCCTTCACGATACTAATAACCCAGCAGTCCTTGTCACCGGGATCAGTCCCAAGAGTATCGGCGGAGCTACCGCCCTCAACATAGCGTCACAAGGACCCGGACTCTTGATCCTAGCATCGCGTACAGAGGCTAGACTCCAGAAGGTTTCAACTCAGATTGCCGAGAAGTATCCCGACGCAAAGGTAGCAACGCTCATTTTGGATCTTGGATCTCAACAGTCCGTCCGCAAGGCCGCCGCGGACATTGCCGCGCTGACGGACAGATTGGACATTCTCATCAACAATGCTGCCGCCATGGTCACGTCCCGACAGACGACTCCGGAGGGAATTGAGCTGCAGTTCGCGACAAACCACATTGGCCCGTTCCTGCTGACCAACCTCTTACGTCCTCTGCTCCAGAGAGCGGCGGAGTCGAACCCAGCTGGGGCTACTCGCGTCGTCAATGTTTCAAGCGAAGGACACCGGATGTCCCCCTTTAGGTTCTCGGATTACAACCTTGAAGGGAAACAAGTTCCTCCTGAGGAAGACCACGTCAAGCCTCTGCAAGGAGCCTTCGCCAAGTGCACTCCTGATGGATACAATGGTGTTGTTGCTTACTGTCAATCAAAGACGGCCAATATTCTCTTCACACTTTATCTGCAGCAGCACCTGCCAAAGTTCGGAATCGCTGCGTATTCCCTCCATCCAGGAAGTAGGTTTATTTCAAGTAATTATCTGGCACTTGCACGTTCCGTCTTGGTTAACGTATTTGCCAGCTATCCAAACAGACCTTATCCGTCATCAGGTCGACGAGTTGGCTGCTCAGATAGCTGCTCAGGTATACAAAACGACAACACACTGGAAGAGCCACGATGAAGGAAGCTCCACGACTCTGGTGGCAGCCTTGGACCCTGCCTTGGATGGTATGTCCGGTGTACATGGGTAGACTGTTGGCTCAGGGGTATTACTAACTGATCGATCAGACGTCAAGGAACTGTATCTGGTGGACTGCCAACCAGCAGAATGTGAACCGCACGCTCGCGATCCTGGATCAGCTGATCGTTTGTGGAAACTCAGTGAGGGACTTGTGGGAGAACGATTTGTGCTCGAGACTTGATGGTCTCTGGGTGCAGGAAGTATTACCTAAGACAGGCGTAAGGGATACTTAACGTGGATGTGAGAGCAAATTGAGATCTGGTGATGCAGGTCTGAAGCAGCCACCGGAGAACTGTGCCCTGTCTGCCCTGTCTATCAATGGGGCGTTCGGTTTACGTACGACCCGAGTGTTTAGAATGGTTCGGATGAATGTGCCACAACAAAATGGAAGCTCCGTCTAGATCACACCACAAGACACGATTATGTTGCGCTCTGGAACCCTGCTTGGAGCAAATGTCCAAGTTTGGGGTTCTCTCACACAGTGCCTCAACCAAAACCTTGGACTGGCCGCCACCTGATATTGTCGTCATCGCATGATCTCTCGATTCGGGACCTCCCATATATTTTTGTCCAGATTCAACCGCAGGCCCAAAACGGTGCTGGTTGTCAACAATGTCCAATGCCACCGGAATAGGATGACGTTGATGCCGTCGTAACCACCTCTACAAGCAACCATTTTATACCAACGTTCGTGGCCCAAGCTTGCGTTTGTCTCCCTGAGAGTTTGAAGCAAGCCGATCACCTCCTTCGACGCTAACATTAAGTGCCTAACGCAACATCGCATTAGTATCATGGCCGAAAGCAACGGAAACAAGCCCGTCTCAGAACATCTGTTTCACACGACGCTTACCGTGGTGAACTACCACAACGAAACCTACGGGGATACCCAAGATGTCTATGTGCTTGGAACACACACGAGCCTGCAAGCAGCCAAGGCATTTGCTCGATCAGCCCTAGCATCGCTCGGATATAACCCGGAGGATTTCGAAGTCTACACGGTTCGCCAGGAAACGCCGGACGAGGAGTGGCCTCATGGCGAAAATATCGTGGCCTTTGCAAAAACACCCCAAGGCCAGGATTTTCTTGTCGGCATTGACAAGAAGCCCAATACCGAAGCCCTCCCGGCGCGACCAGATGACACGGTGGAACTCCCCGAGGGCCAGGACCATCTCCACTACGTCCTTCACAGCAAGACCGACTACGACCAAGCAAAGGGCGGGTCGTTCCAGACGACAGACATCAAGGGGTGCTACGCGCAACGGGAAAAGGCTATCAAGGCAGCCAAGTCGGTGCTGCGCAAGGGTTGTGCCGAGTATGCTCAGTACGACGAGCGCAGGGACACTGAATCGGAGAGTGACTGGCCGTTTGGAGAGGATGTTGTGGCGCGAGCCGTAGCACAAACCGGAGAGAACTTGAGTGTGGCAGTCAGGTCGGTGCCGGGGGCGTATAAGAAGCACCGGAAATCTGTGGACAGTCATTGAAGGGCAAAATAGATCCAACCTTTGTGATTAGTGTATGGCTTAGGGACGACATTGGGGTTGTTGGTTCATGGGAATGAAGGAGTATTGCAGGCGAAGACAGTGGAAGGACACTTGGATGTGCAAACACAAGTTGATGCTTGTGCATAAGCCAACAGGGCCCGTAGCAAAATTAACAAATACCGAAGTATCCGCCCAAGTAAACGTTCAGATTTCCAGGGGGGTTTTAGGTTGTAGTAAAGTTGTTGAGGAGTTCTTCCCCTCCGCTGGGCGTGGTGATGGATCTGGGCCCGATTGGGTCACGTGCTTTCGCTCCTGGACGCGTTCTCACTCTTGACCAAGGCAGCCGCAATACGGTAAGTTACGTCGCTGATCCCCGACCAGAACTCCACCTCCGCCGCGACCTCGACTTGGACATCGCGGCACGCGCGTCGACAACCTGGAACACCCTTAGCGAAGCCTGTGATACGTCGGGAGTTGGTGCGCAAGACCACTCGAAAAGATACGAGATGTCCCCCGAGAAAACATCCCGTTCCCCGAAGACAGGCTCCAAGCGAGTGGCCCCTGACCACGACCGAGCGATCTCCCCTCCGCCGATAAAGAGGAAAGCCCAGGCTGCCATCTCGAGTACGAGTTTGAAGACAGATTGGAAGTTTGCATCGTCGTTTCAGAGGATTGACATGTTTTGCAGAAAGCGCAGTGGCCAACTTCTTTACGCCGACGTCGAAAAAACCCAAGGATCCCACAATTTGGGCAGAACGAGGTCCAGACGCGAAGCTCCCAGCGACCTTGCTGGTTGGAAAGTACATGCCGGACAATGAGGAGTACCAGAAACTAGAGGCTTCTGGGAAGCGTTGCAAGATCGCGGCGTTCGACCTGGTAGTGTATCCATCTCGACAGTCGTCACACTCAGCATCGTGCTGACTATTGACCAGGATTCGACCTTGATCACGTCCGCTTCTGGGAAGCGGTATGCTGATGATCCAGCCGACTGGAAGTGGTGGGATAACTCTGTCCCTAGACGCCTCCAACAACTGTACAAGGAAGAGGGGTACGTGATGGCCAGGGAAGGTTTTCGTAGGCCTTTCTAACCTCGTCTGGCCAGGTACCGAGTCGTCATCTTCACCAATCAAGGCGGATTAACGCTTCATCCCGATAGCAAATCCAAGAACTCAAAGTCGACAAAGAACAACAGGGTCCCCGTCTTCAAGCAGAAATGCAGCGCCATCCTGAGCCAATTGGGGATACCCGTCACTCTCTATGCGGCCACAGGCTCTGATATTTACCGCAAACCCCGGCCCGGCATGTGGACGGAGATGAAAGCGGACTATGGGCTATCTGATTCCGACATTGACCGTGAACATAGCATATTTGTGGGTGACGCAGGGGGGCGGATTGCGAAGCTTCAAGGGGGCAAAACCCTCCCCAAAGACTTCAGCTGCTGCGACCGTGATCTTGCCCACAATATCGGAATCAAGTACCAAACGCCCGAGGAGTTCTTCCTCGGAGAAGCACCGCGCGAATTCGCCCGGGAGTTCGACCTGGCAAACTTCCCGTTTGTCGAGGATGCCGACGGCGAGCCCAAGGTAGAGAGAAGAAATGACAAGGACATCATCCTTTTCGTTGGGCCGCCTGGTGCCGGAAAGAGCACGTTTTATTCGAGGTTCTTGAAGCCGTTAGGTTACGAGCGTGTCAACCAAGACCTGCTCAAGAGGTACGATCCGTTTACGAAACTCGTCCAGACCGAGTCACTGACCGTGGAGTTTCTCCTTTTTTAGCAAAGACAAATGCCTAAAAGCAACAGCGGAGTTTCTCGAAAAGGGCTCTTCTGTTGTCGTTGGTATGTGATGAAGTCGTTTTGTTTGCACAACCCTGCTAACAGAAGTTGAAAGACAACACAAATCCCGACCCCGATACCCGAGCTCAATGGATTGCCTTGGCGCGGAAGTTCAAGGTACCGATTCGGTGCTTCTGGTTCAAGACGCCGTTGCATCTCTGCGAACACAACGCCACTGTGCGATCTATGAATGACAAGGTAACCTTCTCTTGTAGTTTACTGGTCATGCTCTATTCGCGCTGGAGACAAGTTATCACGAGCTAACCTCGAGTGATGTCCTTCAGCTCAACCCCGAGTCTCGCCAAGCGCTCCCCAAGCTTGCGTTCAATGGCTTCGCCTCGAGGTTCAAAGAGCCAAAGGTCGACGAAGGGTTCCAGGATCTCGTACCCATCGACTTTGCATTCCGGGGCACGAAGGAAGAGTACGAGATATGGGCTCGCTATTGGCTGTAAGAAGTATGGGGGACTTTCGTGGCAGGTGCCGTGCTGCGGAGGTCGCCTGTGGATCTCGATGATCTTAAGACCTGCACCTTTCGGAGCGGCTAGTGAGATGCGGTCTCATCACTGAGCTGCTTTTTAAGGTTACGTACTTGCTGGTCATGCCCCAGTGCTGGCGACAGGATCATCACTTGGGCATGCCAGCCTTGGCTCCAGTTTTGGGTCCAACTGAAGACCCAGATCCTCACCAGGCGGCCTGTTGCGTCGAACAAGGCGTGAAGATTCCGCCACAACCCACCTCCGGCGGACGGCCGATGTCGATAATTGTCCTAGAGTCCCTTAAACTCTGAGGGGCCTGGCATAAGACTACCCCTTTGTACGGGTTGTTGTGCAGCTCCGCAGCTTACTCATGCCAATGACAGATTTATGTCAAGACACATGCACATGCACGCAGCGCTCGGAGATCAACACCGGCCGGCCGGTTCCAATATCCCGGGCATAGATCTGATGAGAACTTGATTTGCCTGGGAGCGGAAGGAGGGTTGACGTGTGGTTCTTGAGACCCCACCTTTATCAGAGAAACATGCCAGTCCTTTCCGGCGACCGAGGAGAGAACAGGGGTTGAACCGTTGCGCCAAGTCCCGATCGGTCCAGTGCTGTCCATCTGTCTAACGGCGCCTAGCCTGGCTGGGACTCGCGGGGTGCATGTGAGTTCCACAGGTATTTTGCTGGGATTGGCAGGTCACACACCCGCAAATCCACAAGGGAATATCCGGGCTTCTCATCCCCAGATTTTTACACCTATTCAGACCTGGGCGTGTTATGCATTAGGCACAAGTCATGGATTCCAGACCACCGGGCCGGATAGCTAACATTGCAGTATGGGATCGTTGCACAATCACCATTGTTGTTCATTGGGGAGCTGGGGAACACATGTTCTTCGGGCTCCGAGATGTCGGTGCTACACCGAGGTCGATACTCAACACCACTACTGGGCGCGGCACCGAGGACTCAAGTCAAGAGTAACTTGTCACCTTTTTCTGTGATCCTGATCATCGCCTGCCATCTTATCGAAAGGGAACGGCCACATACAGGTACCTCTAAGTATATTCATCCGCCACCGTGGGGTTGACGGAACTTCCGCTGCACCTTACGGTCCAATCATTGCCCACAAACAATCCGCTCCAAACCATGCGCCAACTTGAGCCGTGAACCTCACAGATGTCCAACGACACCAAACAGGCTCAGCTCGGTGGATTTCTGTCGTGACAGCTCCCTCCGGAAACCCGCCTGGTGCATCTCACACTGCAACTCGCGGGAGCGTTGATCTTGCTCCGTGCACTGATTGGCCAATTTCATGCAAACCACCTGCCGTTTCCAGGCTTGACAGGGGCCTCTGTGTGGACGACGTCCATCAACCACCACCATCAGTGGCGCTCCACCCCATCTGATACCGAGAAGTGTACAGAGTAACACCGAAGGAACATCCTATCGACGGTGCTCTTACTGGCCGCACAGAGTTGCAGTTGGCCTCTTTCTACACCGTACCTTTATCTCCAGCTTGTCTCGCCCTGTCCGGCGAGCTCCGAAAAATGATCCGCCTTGATTTTGCGGCTGTTCATGCCGAGGATGCAGCCCAACCCATGGCCTTATCAAGTGATCTTCAAGGACGTAGTAGTGGGCGAAAGTTAATAGAAAAAGTGTGAGCCCGCCATCCGCCGGTACCCCCGCTGGTCGTCTGAACTTGGGACATCCACAACTGGCCCCGGCGCCGAGAAGCTTTCTATTCCCGCGAAGCTTCACCAAGAGGAACAATGGCGACTACGGACGAGAAACCAAAGACCCAAGGCCGTGCCAGCCTCGAGATCACGACCCCGGCCCCTCTCGAGTTTCCCATGGACAAGAGGCTCAGCGTCGACAGCATCGGGCCCGGCGCTGCCATGGACCATGGGAAGGGACCCGTGCCCGCTACCGAGCCCTACGTCGTCGATTCGGAGAAGCAGAGCGAAAAGGTCGGCTCGCTACATGCTGGATCGGGGACTGGCGAGCCTAAGCACCCCGCTCTTGCGCTATGGCAACGCCATTGGAAGAAGATGGCCCAGCTGGCCGCCTTCATGGTCTTCACTGCGTTCGTATCCCCAGCTACATCCTTGACCTTCGGCAGGTTTGACTGACCGAAACGTTGCTTTCAGATGGTGGATCTATGGCCTCGTCTTCTACCGGCATACCGACGGCAAGGGGTGGCTGATCCCAACGCTTGTCTACATTGCCCTCCTCCTGCGACTCTTGTTCCTCTATGTTCCATCCAGGCTCGCCTTGCGCCCGCTTCGCTTCGTCTGGGTCAACACGGCTGTCCGCGTCTATGATGTCATCCCGGCCAAGTTGCACAAGCCAATTGCCGCCGCCATTTCTGTCGCTGTTTTCCTCATCGGCGCCTTGGTCCCCGAGGAGACGGGCGACAACACGCGCGCGAACCGCGCCGTGTCCATCTTTGGCCTCATTGTCATGCTCGGGCTCCTCACCGTCACATCCCGCGACTGGCGCCGGATCCCGTGGCACACTGTCATCGGAGGCATGCTCACGCAGTTTGTCGTGGCCGTTTTCGTGCTTCGGACCCAGGCTGGCTACGACATCTTCAAGTTCATTTCCGATATGGCCCGCGCGCTCCTCGGTTTCGCCAGTGAGGGTCTTGCTTTCCTCACCAACGCCGAGACTGCCTCGGCGCCCATGTTCATCACGGGTGTTATTCCGGCCATTATCTTCTTCATCGCCCTCGTCCAGATGCTGTATTATGTCGGCTTCCTCCAGTGGTTCATCCGCAAGTTCGCCGTCTTTTTCTTCTGGAGTCTGCGCGTCTCGGGCGCCGAGGCTATTGTCGCGGCTGCGACCCCGTTCATCGGCCAGGGCGAGTCCGCCATGCTTATCCGCCCCTTCATGGACCACCTCACCATGGCCGAGATTCACCAGATCATGACCTGCGGGTTCGCCACCATCGCCGGTTCCGTTTTGGTTGCCTACATTGGCATGGGCCTGAATGCTCAGGCACTGGTGTCTAGCTGCATCATGTCCATTCCCGCGACCCTTGCCGTATCCAAGATGCGCTATCCCGAGACCGAGAGCCCGATCACCGCTGGCAAGGTCGAGGTGCCGGAGAGCGAGGACGATGAGGGCACCGTCAATGCCCTGCACGCTTTCACCAAGGGTTCGTGGTTCGGTCTCAAGATTGGTGCCACCATCGTGGCTTGCCTCCTCACCATCATTGCTTTCGTCGGTCTCATCAACGGTTTGCTGGGCTGGTGGGGTGGCTATTGGGGCCTCTCCGACCCGAACCCGAAGCTTTCTCTCGAGCTCATTCTCGGTTACATCCTGTATCCCGTTGCCTGGCTGCTCGGTGTGCCCAAGAGCGACCTCCGCCAGGTCGGAGAGCTCATCGGCAAGAAGATCATCATCAACGAATATGCCGCCTTCGCTGCCCTCGTTAGCGACCCCCGCTACAGCTCCCTCCTGCCGCGCTCCAAGCTCATCGCTACCTATGCCTGCTGCGTAAGTTCCCATGCTCTATCGAATGCCAGTTATCGATGCTGACTTGCTGTTATTGTAGGGCTTCGGCAACATTGGTTCCCTTGGTATCCAGATCGGTGTCCTGTCGCAGATCTCTCCTAAGCGCTCGGGTGATGTCGTCAAGGTTTCTATCTCTGCCTTCTTCTGCGGTGTTCTGTCCACCCTGACTTCGGCGAGCATTGCTGGCATGCTCTTTACGGACTCGATGCTTTGAGATGTGACGGGGTAAAAAGGTTCGACTTTTGCCTACAGGTCATGGACGAGTTGATGCAAAGTGGAGATCTGTGTCGTCTGTAAACTAGTATATTATGCTCTCTAATAATGATACCCACATCCAAGTGAATTGACCATTCGAGACTCCATTATCGCCCAGCCATGCATCTGTCCCGTGCCATCAACAGCAGCAACAACACAGAAGGATCGTAAGGATCACCCCAAAAAGCCCACCCCCGGCTATCCCTAAAATTGCTGGGAGTCCCAACCCACCTGACCTACCCCCCTCCTTGCCTGTCTCTGGAGGTTCACTCGTGGCAGTAGCAAGTCCTGGTGCCGTGGCCTCTGTGTTCCAGACCGTTATTACGCCCGGGTTGGCCTGGCCAGTGTTGTTGACGTTGCCACCTGAAGACGTGAGGTGTCAGTCCGGCAAAATGCATACGTATGTTACGGAGAGAGTGGAAGAGGATTTTCTACCTGGGTCTTGGGCTTGTCCGGTGGGCGTTGGAGCGGGTGCTTGAGCGTATACAGTGGAGTATACGATACTCTGGCTTGCCACCGACTGTCTCTGTCAGCATGTGTCTTTGATAATCTCATGTTGGAGGAGACGAAAGTGAGAAATTTGGGATCGCTTGGACTTGGTATAACCTTGAACTGAGCCTGAAAGGTCCCGCATTCATTGGCGAAGAAAGCCATGATCCCGTTGTATGTATCGGCGCTGTACATGCCATCGATGGTACCAAGCGCCAGCATGCACCTGTCGGTTTCGTCAGAGATCCATTGGGGGTCGGCACAGAAGCAGACCTTGTCCTTGCAGGTTGACATCCAGCCCACGGATGAGATGGTGCCTGCTGCGCAACTCTTTTGGTTGTTAGTCGATTGTAGGCTTCAGCGCTCTTGAAGATGGTACACATCTCCGATCTACCCAGTGCCCCTGTGGTGAAGCATAGCAGAACGAGAACCTGCATTACCACGCCAACGGACGTTGCCATATTGAGATTCAAGGTGTTAATGGACATGCTCCATGAAGATGACCCAGCGGCTTGCTCGATCTCCAACGCAAGCATAAGCTCTATATATGCTGGTGATGAATTGAAATTTCAGGGGAAAGTCTCCAATGAATGGTGTTTGACGCGATCCAAAGCCACGGCGGTTATGATATACTCATAAGTATGTCTTGGCGATGGGCTGTGTTCAGCATCTGCACATGTTCACGTTAAGCGCTGAGATGGCACCTATTACGTTTGCAGATGTTATATTTGGAGACTCGCAGAAATGGCTTCTTCGCCAACCTGGCTCTCAGCTCTCACAATTAGATATCCTGTGGGCTATGCGAAAGGAATAGCTTAGCTCCCCTGGTAGCTTTCGTAAGAAAAATGTGTGTATGAACATTTATTACTGCCCAGTTTTTCTCGGCTGGTCCTTGTTTTATATTTTGCAATATTATTCACCGCAAAGATGTAGAATAGTTCTTTTGCTTTCTTATCCCACGATCCTCTACTTGTGTCTTTGGTAATCATCGAAGTTGTCATGTTTCGAGGTACCGAGAGTGGACTAGACACGAGACAGCTATGTATGTGTGGACATACATAGGTAGCCAGATGATAGGTCCTAACACCAGTGTAGTGTCCATCGGAAAATTAGAGGTGTAATGGGACGAGTTATTCCGTCGGGCCTAAGAGAGACGAAGAGCCGCATTGGCTGCGCTTCTCCTCCTCGGAGTGGTGAAACGTCTTGGGGTAAACACCCGGGCCTATTGCGACCCCGACCGGTCGCATGAACCACTCGTGCGGGACTCCAGGCTAGTTGCGGAAAAAGATGCGAAGGCTGCGTAGAAGCACCCGGGACATAACATCATACTAAACCCTTCCCCAGTTGCGAGAAACGGTCTCGGATTGGGGCGGGTCATGAATGCCTCGGATATGGTTAGACAGCATAGGTCGGGCAGGTAGATTGTTCTCCAGGTAGCAAGTAGTATTAAAGGCCGCGCCTTACCTCGGAGAATGTCCACCGCAGTTCAGGTGATATCCCGCCATCTTGCACCGGAGTCAGCCTGAGTGAGAATCCGACGATCCATCGCCATGGTTCAAACTTGGGGAATGGTTGGGGCTCTCTCCCTTTTACCCTGCCTCAGTCATGTTCATGCCTTGCCTGAGCAATGCCTCGGCGTGTGTGTGAACAGCCATGATCCGTCCATCATTCGGCGGGGGGATGGCACATACTTCCGGTTCTCTACCGGCGGCCGAATTGCCATCCATACCGCTCCAAACATTACCGGACCATGGACGTACAGAGGAGCAGCCCTTCCAGGCGGCTCCTCAATCAACCTGCCTGGGAATCAAGACCTCTGGGTATGCTGACCCGTGCCCCTTGCCGTTTAAAACAACAGCTCACACATATTGCTGCCAGGCCCCCGACGTAGCCCAAGTCGGAAATCAATACTATCTCTATTACTCCGTCAGCACCTTTGGTTCACAAAACTCCGCCATCGGTATTGCCCGATCAACCAGCCTAGATGCCGGGACTTGGACAGACCTTGGCTCAACGGGGGTGGTCTCCAACCCCAGCCTGCCGTACAACGCCATCGACGGTAACCTAGTGAATGAGGAAGGGACCAGCAACTATTTCCTCACGTTCGGAAGCTTCTGGCAAGGAATCCACAGGGTGCGCGTCACGCCGACCAAACAACACGGCAGCCCGTATCAGGTTGCGTTCGACCCCAGGGACCCGGCCATTGAAGGGCCAACAGTCTTCAAGAATGGCGAGTTTTACTACCTTTTCTTCTCCAAGGGCTCGTGCTGCGGCTACGACAGGAACAGGCCGCCGGCGGGCAAGGAGTACCGGATCATGGTCTGCCGGTCAACTTCTCCGGTTGGGCCTTTCGTCGACAAACAGGGCCGGTCATGCCGCGACGGCGGCGGCACCTTGGTGCTTGGAAGCCATGACTGGGTGTATGGCCCGGGTGGCCAGGGAGTCTACCGGGACCCCGTACTTGGACCGGTGAGTTTTCGTGGCCCCGATGTGTGGCACTGGAGCGGTGTAGCTAATCTGTGAACAGATCTTGTACTATCACTACGTTGATACTCGGATTGGGTTTGCTGACGGCCAGAAAAAGTTTGGTTGGAATCGCATCAACTTCTCGAGCGGCTGGCCGGTTGTGTGATAGTTGTCAGACGTCTTCAAAGACGCCGCTTGAGAATTCAGGGCTGGGCTGGTCGCATAGGCTCCATCTCGCTTGTTGGAGGTATTTGAATAATATATAGCACACAATAAACGAGGAGGCGAGCATGTGGTGTGCATGAGAGGTCAGTCAATGTTGGATCAGGCAGCTCGGGAGAGGTGATGCGCGGGATGTGCATGAAAGTTGCCCAACCTGTAAAGTTACGCAACGGTGTGTATTTTATGGACCCACCGCACTCACGTTAACCCGAATGGGAAATACCACTTAACGGCGTACCCACCTCCAAACGCGACTCGTCAACCTGTACGCGCACCGCGTCATCCGACCCAAAGCTCAGAGGAAAATTGTTGCCAAACCATCAACTGCACATCAGTTACTCAAATCTCGACCTACCGTAACGATGTCGGACACGGAAAGCTCTGATGATCTAGGATTCGTTGCCGAGGGTCTAGACTCTGACGAATCGAGCGGCGAAGAGTCCAGTTCTGATGGCGTTTCCAAGGGCCGCAACAGCCTTTTCGATCTTGAGGCTGACGACACCGATGAAGATGGCCCAGACTCGGACAATTTGAGCGACGAGGGGCCCAATTCTTATGGCGTTTCCGAGGGCCGCAACGGCCTCTTCGATCTTGAGGCTGACGACACCGATGAAGAGACATCGGACGAGAACGAAGAAGGGGGTATTGACTGTAAGGAGTCTTTCCCTTCGGCCTCAAATTCCGGTCCCAATCATCGGTTGACTGACAGATCTTCTTGGTGGTCAGGGAGCTTCGGCGTCATTCCAGAGGGCCACACCTTCTTCCCACAGTTCATGAAACTGCCGATCGAACTTCGATTCCGTGTTTGGGAATACATTTGTCC
Organism: Mycothermus thermophilus; assembly: GCF_041956435.1. Classification (NCBI taxonomy): domain Eukaryota; kingdom Fungi; phylum Ascomycota; class Sordariomycetes; order Sordariales; family Chaetomiaceae; genus Mycothermus; species Mycothermus thermophilus. Next base: position 5,597,276 of record NW_027191427.1, read on the forward strand.
AGAACTGACCGGGAATGGCCGTGTCGTCTCTTTTAATCTCCGCGCCGGCTACTCCTGCGATCCCTGGGTTGACGACAGCATGTATCTGGACCAAACTACCGTCCGGGTACGCCTAATATCGGCGGTTCACCGCGAGAGTCGTCAACTTGCAATCAAGGCATTCCCTGACATCCTCAACTTTGGTCCTGACCACGAGTGGATCGTGCGATTCAACGCTCGCAAAGATGTTATCGGCCTGAGCACGATGATGACCCCAAAGCACGAACACTCGTCCATCTTCTGGAAGCTTGGACTCCCGTCGATCCCCGGATTTAGTGAGCGCGTTCGGCACCTCAAGATATTTGCGACCCAGACCCAGGATGTGGACCTTCAAGGAATGTTTGATAATTTTCCCAACCTTGAAGCCGTTTACCGCTGCACCCCACCACCGCTAGATCAACCCGAGTTGCTTCGGTGGTGTGTTTCGGATCGTATCAAGAGCTATTGCCCGCAACTGGTTGAGGATAACGGGATTGGAAACGAACGTTTCTTTCAATTTTTATATTGCTTGCCAAATCTGGCTGAGCATCGAGATTTTGCAGAAACTCAGATTCCCTTGCAGGGGCTTTTAGGGACTTCTGCTGAGTTAGCCAGCGTCAAGGCAGACTCTGACTGCAAAGTATGGCCCTTGATACGGTTCGAGGATCGGCAGATAGACTTCATCGAGCACCTAAAAACATGGGATGGGAAGGAGGATCTTAGCCAGTACATCCCGGAAGAATCGGATTTGTCCAGCGAATCTGACGAGTACGAGAGTTCTGGAATTGATGACTCTGAAATTTCCGACCATGTTGGTTCGGATATTGACTACTACATCGATTCAGAGGGGGAGATACATCAGATATCTTCGCATGAGGATGAGCCGGACATCAACTCTGACTATTCAAAGGACGACAGTGAACAGGCGTCATTGAATGAGGATGATCTCGAGGCGGCCGACCAAGGGAGCGATGAAGACCTTCAACCGTTCAGCCCTATCCAGGATTCCTCCCCCTCTTCCCAGCATAGTCCCGCAACAAGTTCAGGATCAGATGCCGCGGGCTCCGGTTCCGATTCAGAAGGAACCCCAGCGCCCAAGACCAAACGACCGAGAACGCGCCGTGTCGTTGCCGATTCTGACGACGAAGAAGAGGAGGAAGACATGCCTAGAAAGCGGGCTCGAAAGCGGGCTCGCATAGTGGATTCAGATGATGACGACTCCGACGATGATGAAGAAGAGGACGACGATATACCTCAAAAACGTCGAAAGCGGGCTCGTATAATACAGGAGTCGGACGATGACGCGTCTTCGGACTCGGAACACCCTCCCGATGACGATCCTTCTGAGGAAGAATGGTCCGGAATCTCGGGATCCGACGACGAAAGTGAAAGCTCTGAAGCAGAAACGCGGACCAGGCCTATGTCTTTGATCGAGAGGTTGCAGCTTCACCGCGAGAGGCACCCAATCCCCTCGACCGATGACGAGGACTCAGACAAGGAGAATCGAGATGAAGATGAGAGTGTCTCGAGCCGTCGATCCGACTTCGACGACGACGACGACGATGGTAGTGAGGATTCAAGCGCGGGGTACGGTGACACCTATGACGGCTACGGTTATGGGGAAGACGACGAAATCGGGGAGGATGAGTTCTGAGTACCAAATGGGGTATCCCGAGTGCGTTTTTATCTCGTCGTTACTGTCAGTGCTTCCCATGGGAACTCACTAGCGGGGTATATCACGCAAGCAT
>NW_027191427.1:5601166-5623125 GCF_041956435.1 Mycothermus thermophilus
GAGTGTAATTACCGCGCAAGCGCGGAACCACAACGGATTTGACGAGGTTTAGCGGCACTTAGACTATTAAAATCCTTCCACCGGGCAAGACTCGGTGGGTATGTAGACACCTTACTGCTGATCTGATGCTCTCGGTTGAGACATTCCAAAGACGATATACCTAGGTAGGTGGGTGACCTCTATTTTTCGTCTTAAAATCTCCTCAAACAATGCTAGCGGCGACATGCAACGACAGAGAGCAGCTATTAGCCAAGCACTCAACAGAAGGTGGCTTGCCAATATCCCAAGAATTACAGAGCTGGCCCTTCCCAAGATTCCCTCCTCAGCCTCCCAAACCATGCTTGTTTGTGGGGAAACGAGATCTCCCTTTCCTTGGTGAAGCCAGCATACTCTAGATGCTGAATAAACCTGTCCATTGTGTCAACGAGGCGTTGGATCGCGAAAGATACGACGCGGCAAGCACACTCACCTCGCATTATCTACCCTCGGTTCCAGGCAAATGCTCATGGTGCGGTAATCTGCGCAGAAGCACCAATGTACCAAACTCGTCAACCAGGTTTGGACCCTTCCCCGGGCCCACTCCTCACCGATCAGCACATGACAGCCGCGATCCCAGTCGTCAATGGCGGAGCCGGCATAGCGACCTAGAAGATCCTCCTTGACCCAGTAGATCTCGAAGTAGCCAAAGGGGACCCCATCCCACAAGCCGATGACCGGAAAGCTGTGGCGGCTTTGCAAGGCACTGGTCAGCATGGACGGAGAATAGTTGCCCCAAAACCTCGACACCCGTGGATTGGCGTGCCACGCCGCGAGCAGCGCCGTGTCAGACATCCTGAGCAAGCGCTCACGCTCGGAGGGGGGATTCGGGCCAACGGGTCCCATGTACGGAACCGGGTCGGGAGAGATAGACGCGACGCGAAATGCAAGGTACTGGCCGACGGACGGGACGAAGCGGGTGTAAAATACCTCGCCCATACGTGGTGGCTTCGGCCGCAAAGGATGACGCACGTGGTTGGTGATGGTGTAAAGCAACGGCGGCGGCGGGTAGTAGGTCGGGAGATGGGAGGCGCTGAAGAAGGGACCGATGGGGACGGAAGAAGGAGGATTGGCGGCCGATGATTTGGGGGGCACGTTGATGATATCAGCGTCCTCGAGGCCAAGGTTATGGTGAGACTTGGATGCCGTTCGCTCGAGAGCAACGGGAGAGCCTGGCCGACTTGGGACAGGGGAGCCCGGGTATGACTTGGCTCCCTTCCAGACGGGCTGCAGCGTAAAGAGAAACAAACGACCGGGGATTTGCCAGAACATGCGGCGCGAGACGAACATGTTGGACCACAATTCGTTATCTGCGTCGCCCAACGTGGTCCCTACGCACGAGTTCCAGCTCGCGATAAGCCCCATGCGCTCGAGCTTGGGCATGACGTTCCGGCCGCGCAACAAGCCATCCCTCTTGATGCGTACTCGCCACTCTCCTCGCGGTTTTCCGGGATCGGGGGTTAACTTGGAAGCCTCGGTGGTCAAGGTTGCGTCCGGAGCCGGTTGGTGAAAGTACCAGTAAAGGGTCACCCACAGGATCATGGCGAGTTGGCGCGTGGGACTCGCAGCAGGCTTGAAGTCCGACGTGGAAGGGTTCGACACCGACGAGATGAATAAGCTGTCATTCTGCAGCGTTGGGGCCTTGAATGGGGGATGACTTGGTTGACTCGAGGGTCTCGTGTCTTCGTCGTCGTCTCCAGGATCATGGCCCTTATCAACTGCGCCCTTGCCGTCGCCGGCGCCATCGTCTGTGTGGATCACGATCGTCCAGCCTATAGGGAAGGCATTGTGCACACTCAGCTCATGGGATTTGAAGAAGAGCCCTCCGAAGACGGGGGTCACCGTAAAATGTTGCCCGTCCGGCAAGCGCACAATTTGTTTGCCCATCACTGGAATGAAAGAGAGTTATCAATGCTTGTTGTTTTGGGGTGCTGAGGTGGCCGTTGTGTCCCGCAGAGCCTCCAGCTGGTTCAGGGATGAAGCTTCGCCGGCAGCGGGGTAGAAGCTCTGGTGGACCCCTCCATGTCTCACACAACGGTTACATGGAACCTGGAAAGCAGAATTGCTCATCATTCGATTGGTGAAGCTGGCAAATGCGCCTTGAACTTTGAAGATTGGGTGGTGAGTCGTGACCTTTTAAAATAACCGGGTCCTGGTGGAATTGAAAGCTTGGAATTGAAGATATCTATCATGCTAGTCCAATTGTGCTCAATCCTGTCATTTTTTTTATTGGAGAACAGCGCTTGGGATGAGGAGCCCAGGTGGGAGGTGACGGAATGAAAACAAGCTCCCATTGACACAAAGATCTGCGCGAAAATTGGGGAAACCCGCAACGGCCCCACCTCGGCCCGTAGCTCACTCGGGCCGGCGCCAGTTCCATCGATTCGCCATGCGTTTTCACAACCATCTGCAAATCGATGACATCCAAGAGCCATGCTTTTATAGTGTTCATATGTTAGCCAAGCATACCAGTAACCAGTGCCCTATTCTCACCTCCTGGCTTCCAGGATTCACGTGGACTCTCTGGGTCGCTGGGTCAAGAACCCCTTTTTATCTAACCGCCTCCGCATTAACCCCTACTTTTCCATGCTGTCTCTTCTCGTCTGGGCCCGAGAGACGTGCCTGAAGTGGTCATCAACGCCCAAGCGGCTGTTAAATGGATGAGTTTCTGACTTGGTCAACTACTAGGTTTTTGAGGGGCATGGACAGAAAGAGTCACATGACGTCATTTCCCCAAGGGGCATCGCGATTGATCCCGTTGCCAAGGCGCCAAGCCTTGCCGTTTCGGCAGCTGCGGATGATCAGGCACATTACGGTACGGTAACGTAACATTCGAAAGAGCCCCGCTTTGGACAGGACGAAGCACCTCACCCAACCTCGGTCAGGGCAAGAACTCCATCCACTTGAAGGGCAATCAACAAGCATTCCAGGCACTTCATTCTTCATTTTTGTCGGAAAGAGACTCCAGGTTGCTACCATATAGCGCCAGGTTTGTGACACATACTCGTGCTTGCTTGAAATGTCCTTCCCAAACGTTTACACCCACCGCAAAGTGGCCGAAACCAAGGCCAAGTCATGCGACATCTGTTACCGCCTGAGCAGCAGCGTCCTGATCACACCAGACAACAAGGTTCGTCCTTCGTGGCTGTGGGTGTTTTCAAAACCTCAATCTCCAAACCCCATGGAGACCGTAGTACCTACCCTGTGGCAAGCTCGTTCTCACCATATTTTAGGACTGGTTTTACGTTTGTCCCGCTCACCTTAAGGATCCGGGGTTCTGTACACCCATTATCGATCAGGAGGCGATCAAGGCTCGCAAGGAGCGTGAACTCAAGGAAGAGATCGAGAGGGTAAAAAAGGAATACGAGGAGAAACAGAAAAAGAAGAAAGAAAAGGAACAAAAGGGAGAGAGTGACGAGAAGCAAGATAAGGATGAGAAAAGTGGGAAGGATGAGAAGGGGGACAAGAAGAGCGAAGACAGCAGCGAGAAGCAACAAGAGGCTCACAAGAAGAGCGACTCGGTCTGTACACCTTCATCGATTGTCGCCGAGTTCTGCTAACAAACCCCTTTGCAGGCAAACGATGAAGTCGCCACCTCGATAACAAAACAGGAAGAAGAGGAACCTCGCGTCTTTGAGCTCAAGAGGTATTGTTCCCACCCCGCGCATCCCTCCTGGCTGTGCATCAGCACCGTTGACATCTTGCAGTACCTTCTACCAGCTGCGGCTGAACAAGAAGAGGCAAGCCGAAATCGCAAAACGCAACCGAGAGCGCCTGCAGGATCCTAATTACTTCCCGTCGGTGCCCAAAAACTTGCCGTCATGAATGGTTGGATATTTGGGCCCCTCCTCGGAGTTGATGTCGGGTCATCCCGAGTACCGATCTACGAGTACGTTGACGCACAGTCTCCGGCAAACCCCTGCGGGCTCGGTCTCCAGGTATGGTACCGTGCATTCGATTCGAGGATTATTCGTGGGGTTCGATGATGTTGTTGTCATTAGAACGTGCTGTCTTTTCCGTTGCTCTGACCATGTCTACCCTAGGTTGGAAACTACTGCTTCTGACGCCCAACTTATCAGCTGGCTGTTCCTCGTCCATCATGGCTGCTGAGAGTTGATATGTCAAACACACATCACGATAATCCATGGCAGCATCGTCCCTGGACAGGTGCTGTAGGAAGGCTTTCTGCTGCGAGGGTCGCTTGTGAGAGACTGCGACACAACCTCCTCCCTATGACTCTACAATTTGATTTGATGTCACTGGTTACTCTGTTCTGTGTCGACATGGTGTATGCAACCCATGCCGTTCAGCCCTCGTGTCGACGTGTGGGATTCAAGGTGGTGGGGTTGGTTAGACGCAGGGCTGATGCGGTTTTTGGTTCATCTGGACCAACCCTCTTCCCACCCAACTCGTGGACAATCTCGACGACGGCGCCAAGGCTTCGCCGAGTATGGACATCGGACATGAGGCGGCCCATTGTTCCTCCATCTGACAGGGACTAGCGGGACCCGTCTCTGTGTCTGGACAGAATTGTTGTCCGTGGGGACCCCTGGTTGCTGGTCCGAAAATAATTACCGCGGAGTGATTGCAGAATACTTATATCTTTTGATAACATCGTCAGTGCTGTATTATCAAGCCGGCACAATGGCACCTGTCTCGGGTGCCGGTTTCATGTCTAGGAGCAGAGAAACTATGTATTGGCCAATGCCTCTAAAGATAATCAAATTCAGAGTCGCAACCCAGCCCTAACATGTGGTGCTTCGTGATTCCAATGCTACATGTCGAAGACATTGCGTCACAGGCAATTGGAAGAAGTCACCAAACCCAACGTATCAGAGCTGCAAGCCTGAGAAATGAGGGCTGTGACATGAGGACTATAATGAACGTACTGTTTCTTCGTAAGAAAACAACGCCAGGACTGAGAACCAGAAATGGAAATAACACGGTGTGACACAATGTAACCCTTTGACTCAAATCTACCAGTTAGCAGAGCTTTGGAAACGGTGATGCCATGTGCTGCTTATAAGTATGTCCATGGTTAGACCCAAGGGCACAGTACTGTCCGGTACATCCAACTGTGACCTCAGAATGCACCGACACATGTACGGGAGAAGTGAGGCTTGCAGGAGGCGCACCAACCTATCGCACTTAATCCCGCGGGGCTAAGATTTTGATAACACGAAACCTGTCCTCGGTTTCGGTTGATGTCCAGTCTGTTCAGCTCGCTTGAGTGTTGGCGGAAGGCACATTTGTTGGTTGAATGATGGTTGGAGAAGATGTTGAATCCAACATAGACACGGGGAGGTGTAGGATTTCAGGCGACGATTCTTCAGGGAAGTAATATCACCGAAGATCAGTCGCGGTGTCATATTCCTGCCACACCACACCCCCAATCCAATATTAGCTGTCATGATATTCCCAACATGTATTCCGACAGCACACAACAAACACCCCGAGGGCCACTTGAATACAGCAAGGTGGGTAACAGCACGTCAAGATATTGAGAGCCTGCAAGGAGCACAACGTTTTGTTGACACCGGGGTTTGTTTCATGTGGTGGGATATTTGATCCATACAGCCCTGCGCATCCTATTCATAGGTTTTCCTTCGCTCGGTCTGCACCCCCCAACGTAGCCGGTGTCGAGCCCATGCCTGGTGGCATGCGAATATTCAGCGCGGCCATCCGGTTGGCGATGGTTCCTGGCCCGTTTATACCCTTGCCGGCGACGTTGACCTCATCAACCTTGCTTGTCTGTAGCGAGAAAGCCGGAGCAACCCATTGCCCGCAGCTGCACTTGAAGCCCTGCCATGCGTAGCGGCCAATCGAAGCCGCGCACTTGGTATTGGGACATATGAGGCGACCATCCAGCTCACCCTCTTCCAAGATGGGGCGCATCCACGACAGAGCCTCGACGAAGTAATGGGGACAGGACTGCTGCGGCTGTTTCCCGTCTCGACGACCCTCATGCTGGATGATGAAACGGCTGGTCGCAAGCACGCGGCGGCATCTCTTGCATCTCAGCTCTCGTCCTGGTTGCTCCTCCTGTTCCTCCTGACCGCCTGCCGGTTTGCCCTCGGCCGAGGTTTCTTCGTCCTCGAAACGAAACCGATCGGGAGCCCTGCCGATGCGAGCTGCGTCCTCCACCTCACGCTTGTACAGCCAGCGTTGGTAGGCGGGGTGCTTTTCGACAGCGTCATCACTGTCAGCTGGACACCCCATCTTATGCCACAGCTCGAGCTGGTTCATGAACCCTTCGTTTGGCCCAGCGATGGGCCGCGAACGGCGGATCCACTCAAGAGCTTTTGTCACTGCCTGCTGAGAAGTTGGAGCTTGAAACCTCCGGGGATACTTCCACAACAAATATGCGATGATGGCAGAGACAGAGCGTGACTTTCCCATGGCACAGTGAACGAAAACGGCACCCGGGGCTGGCTGCTCGTTACCAGAGGTCTTGGAGGGATTGGCCTTGTCCTCAGCAGTGTTCCCCTTCTCGCCGCGGAGCCCGCGGTCGATGAAGCGCACCATGCGCGGTAGATGCACTAGGATATCCTCATCTTCCATGTCGTCGATGTCGATGCTAAGATGCTCAATATGCCCAAGCTCATCCTGCTTCAATGTCGCCTTGATCACGGAGAGGATGTGGGTGATTTTGAGGTCCCGGATAACCTGGGTGCGTCGGAGGCCGAAGATGCTGCAGACTTTCGGTCAGTACACGACCACAAGACGTTCAGTCCCAGGCCTGCATAATTTTTTGGACAAGCACGACATGAGAATGGAGGCTCAAGCCAGGCCTTAACTCGGGGAAATAGTGCACCCACCCTCCCAGATAGAGCTCATCGGCTCCGTCGATCCTGCTAAAGACCATGATTCGCGTGTTGTGATATGTAGCAAGCTTTTTTCCTGGATAGAGGTAACTCAACACAGTACCAGAGGTACCCGGCCTCAGTACCTGGTCGGCGTGTTGTGTTCGGATGGTTGGCCAGGCCTTTGTTTTGGCCTGCCGAGGTAACATGCAGGAATGGATGGGCTGAAGGCAGAATCCATGCAATGAGACCCCTCCCCCGCTTCAGGCCCTCAAACTTCTCTGCGGCGAGTCAGGTCCCGCAGGACCTGAGCGGGAGTGGGAGGCATCCAGTGGGATGGACCAGCCACGAAGAAGCTCAGAACACACATTGCATGTCAAAACTTCGCCTTTCGATTCTCTGATGCAAGCTAGAAAGTAGGCATGGAGTAAGGAATCAATTATTTGCAAATGTCCCCAGCGGCCAATCCGCACTCGTGACGCATTGAGCACAAAGCTCCGTATCTTGAGAAATACAGGCCCCAAGTCATCCAGGACACTCTGCTACGATGACGTTTTAACCCCAACCGAATGTTGTCATTAAACAGATATTTTACCTAGACTCCTAATGCTATGCGATGTGCCGTACCCAAAATTCCGTAGTTGTAGTCCGATTCTCAACGCCAACCTAGGTCGTAACGTCGTCCACTCCCAGGGGACAAACACCGCCAACGGATCCTGGGATCACATCCATTCCTTCTTCCTTGGCTCTTGGCAACTTTTGCCACTCCAAATCGTTCGCAAAATTGGCCTCTCGGTCGATCAAAGTGGAAGTGCCTCGCGCAAGTGCACGAATGCGAATGCGGAGGCAAAAGAGTAAACGTCACCACACAGCCCCTATGAATGTGGCAAGCTAATGCGCCAAGCCGTTGACACAGAGAAGCTGGGGAACCCCGATACTCCTAGCTTGAGCGCCTTGGATTCCTTCAGCCAATGCGACCCCTTTCCCCAAAGAGCGTTTCGGCCTTGTTAGGACATCCTGGCTTGTGGAACGTGCCCCATGTTTCGTCTCCAAACTCGTCGCCTCGAGTACCTACATTCGCGTAGGTACCTGAGGTTTCCATATTTCATGGGAAATGCTTGGAGGACCGTTCTGAACGGGTGTCTGTTCGTGCACCAGAAGGTGCCCGTCTCTGAGATTCCAATCTAGGTCTGCGTCGTTTTCTTGAGGAGCGCGGGGTGGTTGCACTGCCCGGGGAGTTCCCAAGCGCAGCCAGGCTCATCGAGTAGTCACTGGCTCCTCCTCGATCATGCATGCATTTTCAAGCATGTTGGTCCATTTCCCGCTCGTACCCGCGTGGCTGTGTTTGAGGTGCTGGCGGAAGTGGTCGGCGCGATAAAACTTCTTGGTCGGATTGCACTCGCCAAATTTGTGAGTGTCCTGAAGGTGCCGGATCCGCTCCTCATGGTCCTGGTCTCCGATGACGAGAGTGCCGTCAGGGCCACGCCCAGTTCTGGCAAACTCTTCTCCGCAATAGCCGCACACATCGGCCTCGCCAGGTCGCGTTGTGCTGTCGTGGAATGCGCGATCGTAGCTCTTGAGCGCCGCGCACGACCAGCTGTGCCGCCGAACATGGAGAGAGTTTTGGTGTCTTTCGGCTTCGTTCTTATTCTTGAAGCGATTTCCGCAGAATGAGCATTCATACTGTTTCTCCGCCTCATGTGCCCTGGTGTGTGTCAGACGCGCTCTGATTAGAAAACGAACCCACAGAAATGCCTTACCTGAGCTCTTCCTCCGTCTCAAACTTTTTGGGTTTCTTTGGGCAACACTCGCACATGAACGACCCCTTGAGTTTGGCGGCCAGGTTGCTATGGCTTTTGGGTATTTCGGCCAACTTCCGTGGCGATACCACCGTCCGAGTGACCTGCGGCGGCAAGGGCTGCTCGCTCGGAGTCCGGCTGTGAGGGGACAACCCGCTCGCCGAGCGGGCCAGTGATGACCTAGGAGACGCACACTGACTCGGCGGCGGATACGGGCTGCTGCAATTCATTGGGTCGGTGGGTGATAGACCGCCGGGCGACAGCGCGATGGGAGATCGTCGCCCCAGAGAACTCAGGCTCGTGATGCTGCTCGCCGTGAGATTGCTCGTATAGCTGCCGCTTCGGCTCAGTGTTGACGCACTCGATACAGAGTTTTGCGGGATCATGAGAAGTCGGGGTGTGGGCGAGCCTCGTGAGATGGGGCATCCATCTCTTCTCCTCCCCATGTCGCTCCCCAAAGCCTCTTCGCCGGGCGGTGACGATGCTCTGCGCTTTTGACCCGGCTGATAGCCATCCCTGTCTCGCTCCCGGTCACGATCTCTATCCCAGTCCCGTTCCCGCCAGTGGTCATCGATATTGAGAGTTCGCATGCGGCTCGTCTCCTCCATCGGAAAATCGGGTTCATCGTCTCGCAACTCGTAGCTTCCATAGCCCAAAGTTGATCCTTCGTCGGGTCGGTGCGTCCGTGGGAGAGGCGAGCGGTCATAATCGCTATGCTCCGCTCCGGCAGGCGAGCGGTGGTCAAACGGGCTCCGAGATTGGTAACCGAAGGGCGGATTCATGGGAGATGTCGCAGACAAGGGACCGGGTGACCGAGCGAAGGAGGAATCGAGATAGGGTTGTCTCGACCTGTGCGGGAGCGACAGTGTAGTCAGTTGTGCATGGTGCAAGCGCGGGGGCGGCGGATCGTTGACGGACGCGCTGAGCCCGGATCGGCGTGATGGGCGGTTGAGTCTCTCGAGCATGGAATGATCGATCGAGACACCAGAATGACGGTAGCTCTTCATCGCTTGGGGTCCCAAGGGAGAAGGGAAGCCAGAGAGTCTGAATGGTTGTTAGCCCACCACACCATCTCCCCTTCCTGGACTCGATGTCGGCAAGAGCCCGGGTAAGAAGTAGACGGGACAAACTGCTGACCTGTTGCTCTCAAAGCTGTGGTATCCATCATCTGGGGCGTCGACCCGGAAGGAAAGGTCGGGCCGCCTGAAACTATGGCCCAATGAGTCCGTCTCGATTCCCGGGTACTCGTCCGGTCGGCGCATGCTCTCGATATTCTGGATTTTGGGATCGACAGGGCCCCGAATGGGCACTAGGCGAGGCGGAGGCAACGGCGGAGGGGCGTCATTCATTTCGAAACCGCGGTGGATGGCCATTGGGTCTGAAGTGGCCGCCGGCGAGAGGCTCTCAGAAGACGGGTGAAATCCGCGACTCGGGGGACCGAAGGGTCGCGGGAGTGGCTCGCCGTGTCCGCTTGATATGGACGGCAGAGGACTGGTGCCGAGGTCTCTGCCCCCATATCCCGGCCGGGAGGTAGCCTGTATAGGAATCGCAGCCATGATACCCTAGAGGCCGTGCGAGGTCGGCGTCGAAGGTTTGGAGAGGGTGTTTCCGCAGCGACGGCGACCAACGTCAGAGGATTTGTGAGAGACGTAGGGCTGGGGAACAGAGGAGAGCTGAGCTGTGTGAGGCGAGAGCCCCCTTGCCACCGCGAGGTTTGACTCTGACGTCGTAAGCACCGACTGGACGAAAGAAACAACGAGGCACGCTCAGCGGAGGCCTGGGTCTCGGTGTGGTTGATGGTTGACTTTTTGGAAGCCGAAGTTTCCGCAATCCTTGTGCCAGATTGGATGTGGGCGCCTCGCTCAGCGCACTGCCGCCGGATCGGTTCAGGGGCCACCCCGCGCGTCAGGGGACAGAAGAAACCTTGTTGGAGAAACAGGGAGTTGGGCAGATGAGCAAGGCAAACCAGACCTTTTTTAGTGTGGACCACCAACGTTTAGTTAGTGTCAATACCTACTACCTAAGGTACTCATGTCAGGTAGCTCAGCTTCAGCAACCAAGAGCCGCGAGATACCCCAGCACCTAGAGAAGGCTTGCACTGGAAACCAGCGGTGGACACCCACCCCAAGTCACCTGAACGTCCCATCCGGTAACATAGGTTCCCACAAGTCAAAAGACACACCAAGTTGGTGGGGACAGTCCCATGCAATGCTGCACGGGGATTGCAGGGACGTTTTTGGAATGACGGCCGAAGTCTCGCAGGACCTCTTCCTCTTCCGCAAACCGTCTGCTCGCATCTGGCGGAGGCCCTGGCAAGGACCAGAAGGGAACATGGATGGGCCAGTCCCGCCCTAAATTTTGGGCTTTACCCACAAGGCCATGCCAGGCGAGACAGCGAGTCCGTGAGGCTTTGGGATTTGAGCCATTCCCGATTCAGTGCATCGTGTTTGTCATGAAAACCGGCCACCAAAACAGCAAGCATGGATCTTGGTGAGGTCGAAGACCAAGGAGATCGTGCACACTCCAAGGACGGGACTCATAGGACATACCTACCTAGATGATTGCCTGACATTACTAGGTAATTCGGGTAGTCTTGAATAGCTCAGAGATGCTTCCTGTACACTCTATTGAAGTGAGGCTGCGGAGGGGAAGATGGCAGTGGCTTAAAGGAATCCACCTTGGATGGGACCTCCACCAGCATCAGCCTGGATCCGCTGGACTATCCCCTGACTCCAGGGCCCGACTCGTAGGGCTGGCCGGCCGCGGAATGTGGCTTGCAGAACGGGCAATGATCAACGGACGGAGGTGTCTCCGTGGGTCACCTGCTGAAACGGACGAGACGGAACCATCCCGTCCCAAGAACACAAAACTGGGCAGGATTGGAAGCCACCCACCCACCTTCGGGCTGAACTCTCTATCTTTACTCTGTATGGAGTCAGGAGAAATGAGGCAGCAACACCTCACAGGACGTTATTCGTAACTAAGTAGTATTGTATGTACATGCTTCAGCCTCGAACTCCGGTTACTAGGTACGTACCTGCTCTCCTGAGTTCAGCCTAGTCTTCCACGCGGATTGGGCCCGCCTGGGGTTGTTGGGACATGAGTATAGGGCCTAGTAGTTTACCTCGTCGGAGGCGGAAGTCAAAGTATGAATCCCTTAGTTCTCGGTGAACTTGACGGCTGGCTCGCAGGGACGCTTGCAGAATGCAGCATGCTCATGCTTCCCGGCCATTGGATTGCTTTGTCTCGTCTCCGGTCGCGAAGGCTGGCGGACTGACCCGGCCGGTGATGGATTTGCCGCCCTACAAGGCAGCGTGCGCACCCCCACCAATACTCCGTACATGTGGGCCTGTGGCCAGGAGGTGTCAAGTGAATGCGGTGGAACTCGGCAGCTTGGCGGACTGCCCTGGGGCGCATTCTCCGAGTTTCGCTGGTTGGCGGGAAAGGAATGTCTGTACTCCGTAGTTACGTCCATCCCCTGCCAAATTTCAGTCTCGCCATGAACGCCGATCTGCCTTGTGAATGGCACTCTTCGGGCTTTTGTTGCTCAGTTCACACTCAACCATACATACATAGGTTCTAACTACTACGTAGAACCTGCCAAAATCTCTGAATTCCGATGAAAGCATTTCGGCCGTAAGAACCAAAAGGGCCACAGCCGTGGTTGAACGGTGAATCCAGATGCCTTGTTGTCCGGAGTACGAAGAGAAGGCTCGGCTGTACTACCAGCAAGTCCAAAACAGAGGCATCGAAGTGCCCCGCACAGCTGTCCCTTGCTTAGGCGGTGCGTCATCTCAGGAGGCATTCAGCTCGCCCTTGGAGGTGGCGCGTCGTCCCCTTACCACGCCTCATCTACTCCGTATGGACTGACGACGACGCAAACCGAGAATGACAACGACTCCATGTTGCCCCAGAGGAGCACTCGGTTCAAAATAACTGGAGCCAGAGGGCCTAGCTAATCGGGCTGGGTTCCGAGAATGCCCACTTGGTCCTTGTTGGGTAACCTGACCGTGGCGACTCGACCAAGGCGGGCATTCTGTGCGCCAGTAAACTCTCAGGCTTCACTTTTCCGGGCCTGGTATGCTCTCCAAGCTTCCACAATGCGCTGTCTGCCTGGTAAGCGAAACAGCAACAGATATTCATGAGTTAGTTCTTCTCCGGCATGGGAAAGAATCGTCTACGTCCCAGGCAGCGCTGGGAGCACAGACACACTCAGTCTGAGCAGCCATGTCTCCATCTCGTGAGGCCGCCAACCGATCTCAGCCCTACGGTAGGGTTAGCCGAGCAGCCCTATTCTAGAAACAAAACCAACGTTGCCAGCCTTCGGCTTTCTTGTTTGACCACCTCCCGCTGAACTGCAACGACTCTGCAAAGCCGAGGGCTCCTCGACTCAGCCTCACCTCCAACCTGGTCGATTGCTCTGCGGGGTTTGATGTTGTCCACGGGCCATGAACCATGCAGAGGTGACGTACTACTCTGTAAACAGCAGATAAATACGCGCAACTCCAGGGAAGCGTCGAACATGCAAATGCCCCATAACTTTTAGCTTTCTGCAGCGCTGACTGGGCAAACACTCGGGAGTGCGCTGTTCTTGCACGAGACCTACACTCCTATGTCCATCCAATGCAGCACGCCGACGGCTTGCTTTGGCCAGTGACTGTTTGGGAGCATGCCACCAGGGGATGAGAGCGGCCCCCCGCACTCTCGCTCGCCAGATCCTTTGCTGCCGGGACTTGCGACTTTATATGGCGGTGAAATGATAAATGGGTTCATGTTTTCGAGCTGTGACATCGATTCTCTGTGCGGTATTCTATAATACAAGCGCCATGCCTCAACTGTTCTCCGGAAACGAGGCTTCCGAAGCCTACTCCGTAGTAGTCAAACCATTTACACTTTTTTTAAGAGCTGCACCAGTTCTTTCTCTCGGCTGGTGGAGAGGCGGGTGAGGAATGTACCAAGTCGCAACACCTTACTATCTGACCAGGCCACAGCACACAACAGAGTCGCGAAACGGGTAACAGCGGCGCACTAACTAGTGGCTCGTAGGGCTGCTCGATGCAACATCATAGGTGGGGGGAACGGCTGATCAAGTGGCGTTCCGCTGGTACCCCATCCCTCTATCCGTGTTCCCCAATCTCTCGGGCATCCCTACTCCACACGCCTCCTTCGTCGTCTGGCCACACACTCAGAAATTATTCACCAGTGTCGGTTCGAGTAAAGACACGTACCCGACACTTACCAGCCTACGGACCTGAGCTTTGAACTCGGGTTGTCACTTGGTTGTATGCACTCCGTCTGAGGGTGGATGCTGAAGAACGCAACTAGTTGGCCGAGGGGCGGGGGGGTTGGTCACCTAACCCAGGTGCTTGGTTGCAGTCTGGAAAAGGCGTCATCCTGTCGTTCCACCATCCTCTGGCAAATACGTGACTCAGCGTTGAACCACTAGCACAAACGGAACTGTAGCCGAAACGGAGGTCGGCTGAGTACGCCGGAACTATCTGGGGGATGGGCGGAACGACCGCCTCATGCCTCGCAGCCATGGCCTTTGCAATGTGACCCGAAGCCATCTGTCATGGGTCAACCACGGCTTGGCGAACTTTGGCACCGAGTGCAGAGAAAAGCATTTCCAGTTTGCTACCCAATCAGCCTTCAATGTCGCTCATCAAGAAACAGCGATATGATTCGGTATGAAGTTGATGGAACAGGCTGTCCGCCTTTGGTGACTCGTGATCCCTGTGAAACCGCTCGCTGGGCGACACGACATGCTCAAGTCTTTTCTGGCTTTATCTGAACTGCGGAGGGAAAAGGGTGACCACATATGAGGCCTGAACGGTATGTGTGGACAGCCAGCATCCACATCAAAATTGAGCACCAAACTTCTCCGCTGAAGGGCATCCTCTTGACACAATACTCAACCATCATCCTCAAGGTCCTCCTCTGCCTCGTCCTCACCGTCCCCGTCTTCATCTTCCTCACTCGAACTCCCTTCGCCCTCACTCTCCCCATCACTTCCGGGGTCGTAGTCCTCCTCCATCTCATCTTCCTCGTCTTGCAGCCGTTGCTCGGCCTCTCGTTCAGCTCGTTCAAGTTCTGTCAAACCATCGTCACCGACCTCGCCGACGGCTTGGTCTTGAGAGGCATGTCTCTTGTTCTCTGCCAGTTGCCGTTTCGCCTTCCTCTGTTCTGCCATGCTCCGATCAGCAAGGCCGTGTCGGCGGACGTAGTTCTCGTCGATTCCTTGGTAATCCTCCTGATCCAGCATCCCAAACTCGACTTCCTTCTCAATGGTACCCGGAGGGACGCCAGGCATATCAGTGTCAAGCTCGACAATCATGTTGAATGTCGTCCGTAGGACGTTTGTGTAGCTGACTGCGACAATGCGGTCCAGCGGCAGGAACAGCAGCGGCTTTTTGAAGCCCCAGAGGATCCCAGTAGGGAGGAAAAACAGGAACCCGTCCTTGCTTCCTCGGAAGGCTTTCACGTGAACGGCTTTCTCGTTGGGCCGATGAGCTTGCCGCGCCACACTATGGAACAACTTTGGGTCGGATGCGACGAGTTGGCATGCATGGTTGCCAGCGGAGCGGAGCGATGTGGTGAGAGCCCAATGGAACAGACTGCTGTACGTGTCTGAAACCGCCTCAGCCGTCTTTGCAGATGGCCCGGCGATGCTTCCTGGCTTCGGGGCTGTGGCAGGCACCGTGAACACAAGCGGTTCTAGTGCTTGCTGCTTATCCCCGTTGGAAGCAGACTGCTTGGCTATGGGGAGGTAGCTGTCCCGTGGCAGAAGGACGTAATTGTACTGGACTTGGGATTTGTCGGGAACGGGCAGGTAGAAAGCATGTTCTACGAGCATGCGGTGTCAGCAAAGTATGCGAATTGCACAAGGACATTGGAGACCTGTCACATACCAACATCCTTCCACGGATACACCATGCCCGGCGCAGGGACAGAGGTTCCCGGTGCGCGGGCGTACAAGAAGGTGCGCGTGAAGCAAAGATCATACTTTTTCCGTTGTGGCGCCGTGACCGACACATCTTTGATTTCGAGGAGAACGGGGTCGGCGAGGGCATCGGCGCCAGCCGTGGAGTGGCCTGAGCTAGTGGGAGCAGACCCGTTGGCCCGGGGGTCGGCATGTTGTGCAATGTCGATACGTCGCCTCTTGGAAGCCGGTCCTTCTGGATTCCTGGCAGACGACAATTGTTCGTACACATAACTCGCAATGTCATTGAACAGGGTGGTACGCGCGGGGGTATCTGTGGCGCAACACGTCAGCACGTACTCGGCCAGACAGCATGTGATGATGGGGCCCTTGGGCAGAGATGTGGAAAATGCAAGAAGGAGATGGCGTGGCATCTACCTGGGATGACAGCGATGCACGAAGACGCAAGACATACCAGCGGCTTGTTGGATCCCCGCGACGAGATCCGGCCTGGATCCAAAGACAAGACCCAAAGTCTGGAGGTCGAGTTGCGCCGCCATGTTTGGCAGCTAATGGGCCAAAACAAGGTTCAATGATACACAAGTATGCGGCGGGTGCCCTTCGGACCGAAATTGACGTAAGTTCAGGTGGTGGGAGATGGACGCTAGGGGTGCGAAAAGATTCGCGACGGAGGGAGGTGAACGGCGTTGTCTGGCGTGTCGCGCCAAAGACGCGAAATCGGAAACCGCGTCACCTAGACCCCAGGGAAGGGAGTGAAACGGAACTTGCCGCCGCAAAGACGCCAAGCCTGCTTGACGAACATCAAGGCTGACCGAGGCCACACTTTTTGATCCATTCTTCAACGTTGGAGTCCAATAAACCGTTAAGGTGACCGAGCAAGATGTAGATTGTCAGTTCTTACATTTGTTAACTGGAAGGACCTGGAGTAGCTTTTCTTTTCTTGACAAACCTGCTTTTCGCTCTGTTCAATCCCCTCCCCTCTTGGGGTCCGAGTCCAGAGGTGCCTAAGCGAGCGGTCTGCCGAAACCCACATCAATCATCAACCCCATCCATCAAGAGATGGTGAGCCAAGATCGTTGGAATGGGGCATGCATGAGCTGGAGTCATGACACCTGTCTCCGTAACATCTGGTTCTGCTGGGCTCTAGCATCCAAGCCTGAGCGGGGTTGCAATGCCGCACCTCTTCCTCGCCCTCGACGCTTTTCTGACCAACATTGCTCCGATCAACCAAACATCTAAATTTGTAATCATATCATGAACAACCTGTAGGATGACACTCTACAGTGGACTCTTGTAGTATCAAAGAAGCACTGTCAAAACTATACCTTGGTTCAAGACGCAGCCTCGCACCTGAACTTGAAGTTTTGTCAGGACCCCAGTTTCAGGTCGCTGACGTTGAGACTCTAGTTCAACGACATGCCAGATACCTCCCCTCCATGGCCAACCGCTCCTATAAAAAACAGGCCATCTATCCTGAAGTATAACAACACTCTCTTGGCTACTAATTTTAGAATTGGCACTTCACCGTCACGACGTCGTCGACGTAGTTCCAGTGAGGCCTCCGATGCTTGTCGTATCGTCGTTACACAACCCCCAAACCTACAATCCTTTTAACTGTTGAGATTGCATACATAGCCGCGATGGCGGCATCTAGCGTGACATACCTGCGAGGTTGCGTCATGCCAAAACAATGCTTCATCTCATACCGCATCCTTCTTCCACTCCCTCGTCAAACCCTCCTCTTTGTTGGGGCCCAAAGGGTTCTCTCTCCGCATATTCTCCTCATCGCCAAGACGTTGTTGCGGCACAATGGAACAGCTCCTGTTGTCCGACTGCATGTAAGTGGAGTCGCAGGCCTCCTTCCTGCCAGATGTGTTTTGGACGTCGCGGGGCCTCTCACGAGACCTGATTAACACGTCACCGAAGGCTGGGTGCGCAGAGACTGCGGCGGGGTTCTTCAGGTACTTAAAATCCCCGAAGATCCTCAGTTTGTGTTGCTCGCCCTCTTGTTCTTCATCACCATCGACACTACTCATTCACTTACTCCTCCCCATCCAAGACCCCACAGCAACAATGTCTTTCCACGCTTCCGCTTCCGACATTCGTGTCGACGACGGCCACATCCTTCGTGCCACCCTTCTCGATGCGGAGGGTAACCCGGTCGAGGCTGAGTTTGATTTGAACGGAGTGATTGGGAACAACGATGGTAAGATGGCCCTAAGAATTGCCTATGGGGATATGCCAGCTGACCGTCGACCATAGGGTCTTTTCAATGGGGTGGTGTAAACTTCTCCGAGAGTGCCGAGGACATCAGCTTCAATATCGAGGGAGACGAGGAAGTCCCCGTCCTTCGCGCAGCGCTCAGGGACATCGAGGGCAACCTCATTCCCGCCGACATTAACCTTGCGGAGCGCATTTCCAATAACAACGGGAGATTTGCTTTCGGTGAGTAGTAGGCCTTGAAGAGACAGTTGGATCTTGATTATTAACTTTAGAATAGAGTAAGCTCTTTATGATCCATGACCTAGTTCTGCTCGATGTGGCTGCTGGGCGGCTGCAATAGGTAGATCGCCATGGAAAGCCTGAGTGGATAGACCCAACCAGACAATTTAGATGTGTTGAGCCCAAAGAAGTCTCTGCATATTTCTCATTCCGTGAAGGTGCTGCTTGAGGCGAAGTAGTAACACCCTGCCCCTTACCAACGTAACCGCGCAAGAACGCCTGTGATAATTGGATAGAGACACACCGAAGAGTATATCACGCCGAGTCCAGTTCTTCTTCTCATGAGATCTGTAGTTTGTGTAACCCGTCCCTCAGCGCATTCCACAAGAAAAATGGTTCAACGGAGACTTGCTCGAACAGCTATCTTTCATTCATTAATAGCTCTTTGCAATTTTACTTGGCGTCCGCTAAGCTACTTCTCAAACTACAAGCAAGGAAATATCAGCCATCATGAAAGCAATTCGCGTTGTGTATGTAAGCGAATTTTGGTCATGACATGCCACTTTTCACTTAAACCGTGGGCACTGAAAGGTGTTGTCATACGGATCAACATCGGCCAACGTCCATTGCCACTTTTTGACCTTGAACATTGTTAGCGCCAGGAGCTCCAGTAACTCTTGGGCTACAACCCGCTCATCTTTTTGAGGTGATACCCCTCTCCTGGACTATTAGGCGACAGGTCTGTTTCCTCAGCCACGTGGTGAAAACAGCCCCTCTTTCCGGCGGGGAATACATTGACCGGCTTTGCTTTGAATGCCCAGAGATGGGTCATCATGAAACACATAATTAGCTGATTACCTAACTGACGAGTTGATTTAGGGACAGCCTGTCACGGCCGTTAACATATCAGTGTGGAGAACCAGAGACGTAGAGAACAATACCTCTCCTCACAGCAGCCAGAACATCCAACACAGTCTAGGAGGTCAGGGATCTCAAGGTCACAGCCCTGAGAAAAACAACCGGTCCGGCCGTGAAAGATGCCAGAATGACCGCATCACCACGTTGGGCACAGGGAAGGATGGCATGCTGAGAGCTTGGTATGTTGACAGTTTCGTTTCAACTTCAATTGTTATCGAGACAGAGAAGACAAGGGCCTTAATACCCACGGGTCTTGATCACTTAAGGAAGGGTTATCATCCCTACACAACAGTTTGTGGTCATTGAGTGGCAGGCGGTCAGGTTTTAGGATAGATGGGTCCAGTCAGACCGATATGTCAATGTTGCGGAGCTCGCTCGAGGCAATAGGTCGTCAAGGTTCTGGAATTTGAGCCGTCAATTTAATGGCGTCCGCCGCTCGAGGATGCTTGGCTAATACTTGATTCATCCCCAGCGATGCACCTTGTATGGTTCTGCTAAGCTTCAACGCCTGGGTTGACCAACATGCTTCCCGTCGACGGCTCCGGTGTGGAGAGTCGGAAAAAGTACGCCGCCCACTTTCAGTCCCTGCCATGTCCGACCTTCACAGCCACAAACCTATCGGTAGTGTCCTCCAGCGTCAACCATTTCTCGTTTCCATCGTCATTGCCATTCAATTTATTCCATAATGACTAATATGGTGCATGGCATCGCGAATACACGGACAGCGGGAGTTGTGGGTTGCATTCACAGACCTCACACTCAATTTCCAAGGTGTCTTCTGCCTGCGATTCATGCATGAACCTCGGATATGGGAGGTGAATGTTGAGATGTGCGTTCTATCGACGTAGGTGGGAACCATCACCACAGAGAGGGTGGTGAGAGGAACGGGCCGATCACGATATATGGCTTGGCTGGGGCCTAGGCTAGGCGGACCGGTGAATACTATCTGTGTCTTCCTTCGTCCCTTTGTAATAAGTCCACCATGATGGCATTGTTCCACCAGCGCTTTCACCTAGGGAACACGGCCTCTAGCCATTGGTGGTGTTTTTTTGCGCGCTATCTGCTAGGTTACTACAGTACAACCACGGGACGAGATTTGGGGACGGAGGTTGATGTTCGAGAAAACTTGCGCGGTTCTTCAATATATCGGACCATGATAGTCCCCACGGACGGGATGCTTGCCCCAGACGGCCCGATGCGAAAACACCTTCGTCACATCCCAACTCCGGGCACGCTTACTGAAACGGGTCGCGGAGCTCTGTGAGATCGATGCTACCTTATGCGCGCCAATCAGCTTCCGGCACCAGCACCAACTCCCAATCCCACGGAACTGCCTTTCCGTTTTTACCAGGATCATCAACGGATTGGGTGATCACGGCCAGGTCAAGCAACCCAATGCCGGATCACACCGTGTCTTTCGTTGCACTTCACTTTACTTCTCAGTATATTTCACGTGGAGATTGTGGGTAGTTGAGGTTGCATCAGCAGCGGAAATGCCGGGTCGTCAGATTGGCTTAGATCACGGCCATCACCACGGCATTGGCATCGGGATGGCAATGATGAGGAGACTGATGTGAAGGTTAACAGTATAAGAAGGCGGCACGGCAACTCCCATAGAGGCGGTGATATGACTCGCCCGGCAAGTCGAGTGTCAACGTAGACCACCAGCTATACTGCGGACCTTGTTCAATCTCTCGGATCACCGCCATGCTCAAGTCTGCTCTCCTCCTCGCGGCCGCGGCCGTTTCGGTTCAGTCGGCTTCGATCCCGACCATCCCGGCAAACCTTGAGCCTCGCCAGATTCGCTCGCTCTGTGAGCTGTACGGCTACTGGTCCGGCAATGGCTATGAGCTGTTGAACAACCTTTGGGGCAAGGACACCGCCACGTCCGGCTGGCAATGCACCTACCTCGACGGCACCAACAACGGTGGCATTCAGTGGAGCACCGCGTGGGAGTGGCAGGGCGCTCCGGACAACGTCAAGAGCTACCCCTATGTTGGCAAGCAGATCCAGCGCGGCCGCAAGATCAGCGACATCAACAGCATGCGCACGTCAGTGTCGTGGACGTACGATCGGACCGACATCCGTGCCAATGTCGCTTATGATGTCTTCACGGCTCGTGATCCTGACCATCCCAACTGGGGCGGCGACTACGAGCTCATGATCTGGCTCGCCCGCTATGGCGGCATCTACCCCATCGGCACGTTCCACAGCCAGGTCAACCTGGCTGGTCGTACCTGGGATCTCTGGACTGGCTACAACGGCAACATGCGTGTCTACAGCTTCCTCCCCCCGTCCGGCGACATTCGTGACTTCAGCTGCGACATCAAGGACTTCTTCAACTACCTTGAGCGCAACCATGGCTACCCGGCACGGGAGCAGAATCTGATCGGTATGTTCATTGTAATTCCAGGTCGGCAGCGGACTTGTACTGACGTTGAGTGTCGCAGTCTACCAAGTCGGAACCGAGTGCTTCACGGGCGGTCCGGCCAGGTTCACGTGCAGGGACTTCAGGGCTGACCTGTGGTAAGAGGGGTCATTGGAGTAGTGTATACTTGCCAGGAAGAGGAGAGGAACAAGGTAGATACAATGGCAGAGAAGTCATTTGATACAGTAAACACGCTCCGTCCTTCATATGTTGCAAGTGCCTTGACAACAGTGCTCAGGGGAACACAGGGGACAAAGATGCATCGTCCAAAAGTCAGAAATAGGTAGCAATCGTTATAGATACAACTGCTCTATCAAGCTCGAGCTTCGAATTACACATCTCCTACTCCCGCAGCACTGGAGTCCTATCCCCTAGTCCCGGCGCAACTCGAGTACATTACCACGCCGGTCAAAATTCGTATAACAGGCCTCAATCGCTACAGAATCAGTCGCTCTATCCGGCTATAGCTTTAAATTCTGTCCACAGCACTACCATTATACAAAATCAGTCTATTTCCTACAGCCTAGACATAACCCAAACCCTAAGCCGACAGGGCCATGCCAAGACTACAGTCTTAGCACTGCACAGTCAGG
>NW_027191428.1:0-139411 GCF_041956435.1 Mycothermus thermophilus
AGTACCCTCCAAGGCCTAGACCCTGGGACCCTCGGGCGATTCGGACCCGCTTGGACCTCTACTACGTTCTGCGTGGCAGGGGCGCCAGAGCCCAGAGGCTTGCAAAGGGGGTGGTGAACTGGCTTCTACAGTCGGGGAGGCTCCCAGAGTATAGGCTAGCCGTAAGGCTAGACCTAGGCTTAGGGGAGGATCCGGGCTAGCACTGGCCAGGGGGCCACTGAGGGCCCCCAGGCCGGCACTGGCCTAGCCACTCTTTTCCTTTTCTTTTGTAGTTTTTTGGATTCCTATATCTGTGGTTCTAAAGGAGGGTTACAGGTTTTTCACCCGGCCTACGGGCACGGTTTTCCTGTATACTAGCCGAAGAAGGACCGACGAGCCCTGACCAAGGGCATGGCGGAGTAGGAGAAATAAATAAATAAATATTAAATCGGCAAAAGATGCAGCGACGAAGCGGATTGCGGATCCTTACTCAGCTCTACAAGGAGAATCGAATAGTATACAGTTTATATAGGTGCACTATATTTGGGGGGGTAACCCTAAGCCCTAAAGTGGTGAAGGAATATAGGTTAGGCCTAACCCTGATCCCATTTTACATAAAGGAGTCGAGTCGCGCCGGGACTAGGGGATAAGGATCAGGGATAACGTTAGGTTGTTAATGTTTTGTACTATATTTATAGCGGTTATGTGAGGGCTTGCTATGGTTTGTGGACTGAGTGGCCAGGTCCGGAGCGATGTCTTGTGTAAAGATAGTTAAAGTAACAAATCCGTTGCTTCTGTCTTCAGTGCACCTTATATAGTGCCTCTGGCGTGCCATATGCACTTTAAGCCACTCACATCTATCCTGTGACCACTATGCTTCAACAAGCATGATCTGTTACAATAATGTTTTACAACCGTGACGTCTTGCGACAAAAGCAAGATGCATTGACAGGGACGTCAGCAACAGCCAGCGCTAGCTGAAGCTGAGGCCGAATCATGCGCGCCTCGTTTTCGCGGCCAAGGCGTGTCAAACATTCATGAAGACCGTGAAGCGCCCAGACATTGTTCCGGTGCTGCAAGCATCGAGGGAGTGTATCGTCGTAGCCCAAGTCTGCTGCGTAAACCCCCAAGGCTTCCTCCACACGTTCCTGTTCGAGGAGCAGTGCGCCATATGCGTGGCGAGTTGGCTGCATCCATCCCCATGGCTCGTCGTATGGGAGCGAATCGTCCCACTCAATGGCTTGACGAAGGTGTTCGAGACCAACCTCTACATTCCCGCGGCGATACTCAAGTTCACCGTCCAGCATCGCCGAAGCGATCTGCAGAATATCTCGACATGTGTTGTTGAAGATGGTTCGTGAGACGGGGACCTTGTCGACAGCCTCGCGGAAGTGGCGACGGCACTCATCGGCCTCATCAAACTTTCCTGTGTTGGCAAACGCAACGCCCTTGCCATAGTATATCATGGCCGTGGTAGTGCAATACAGGTCGCGGTGTTCGGGCAACGCGAGGTCGATGAGATCCTGCCACCGTCCAAAACGGACCAGGACGTGGACTCGGATGGACATAAATCCCTCGAGCCAGTCGGCCATTGGGGGCGACTCAACACGCAGAAGTGTCTCTGGGAGCGTCGCCTCAAGCCGCTGAGTCATGTCAAGAGCAACGCCGTACTGGCCGGCAAACATGGCGGCGTAGATGGCAAAGTGGAAGTTGTGACAGCGGTAGAGCGTGTAGAAATTGATTGCGCCATCCCGATCAATATACTTGTTGTCCGCGACAACAGCCTCGACGTTGGAGCTCACGGCACGCCGGTAGTCGCCACAGAGAATGTCAATATGGCTGGGCATGTGGTTGAGGTGGCCGGCGTCGGGGACAAGCCCGCGCAGAGTGTCTGCCGCTTTCATGGCTTGTTCCGGATGGCTCGACATCTCCATCAGATGAATGTACTGATGCAGCATTCCGGGATGTTCAGGCCATCTTGCCAAACCCTTTTCCAACGCGGCCTTGGCGTCCAGCGTGCGTGCTCCGTCGGCCGGCTCGCCGGTTTTAGTATCCCAGAGAGCCCATGGAGTGAGATTCATCAACGCATCGACATACAAAGCCGTCACGTTGGGGTCATCAGGATGCTCCTGATAAACCTGTCCCATGGCGGCCGCATATGCCTGGTTGAGAGAGTAGCCTTCGGTCGGGCTGAGACGCTCCTGCGGATACCGACTAGCCAGGGCTTTGACGAGGCCTCGCTCGGCTGCAGTTGCGGTGGAAGCAGCATCAAGCGCTCGGAGAATCGCCCGATGAGCTTCCCTGACGTTGTGCTCCAGCTCGTTGTCGTCAAACATCCCCCACGTCTTGTTGTAGTTGGGACCCAGCGCATAGGCAATGCCCCAATGCGCCATGGCACAACTGGCATCTTCAGCGACGGCTCGTTCGAAACACTTGACCGCCTCGCCATGGTTGAAAGCGTAGCACCAGACAAGTCCCCTGTTGAACCAGAGCTGAGCTGCGCTGCTGGTTGTCGTGACGGGCATATGAAAGCCGCCGAGGTTGTAGTAGCCATCTTCTGCGGTGGTCGCAGTTAGAGCAGGCCCGACTCGGCCAAGCACCGACGACGGCATGACGTGCTGAGACGCAGACGAACACGTTCCTGGCAGGTGGTGTTTCTTATCGTTGCAAGACATCTTTTAACAGTGGAGCGGACTGCGGATAATAGACGGCTGGCGAATGGCGGATCAAGGGAATGTTTGGCCGATCAGTGACGCTTAGTAGGGTGACCCGGGCCGAGAAGACAAGCCAAACGCGGGGTGGGTTCGTTGCGACCCTGTAATATAGGCGGATTACTCCGTATCTGTCCAGAGAAGCTGTCACTGTCGGAATGATTATGTGTCAGAACTCTCTTTCTTCTCGCCGTTTCGATGCAATGTCTCGGATGACGGAAGCTCAATGATAGGTCCGTGATGTTTCCCTGTCATGGAAGACAGGTCAAAATAAAGATCTCACTCACGGTTGAATATACCCGACTTGGCAATTGGTGGCGGTGGGCCCCCGCCCATTCGCCGTCCACGAACCCTGTCACGTGTTCCCAACGACCTGGTGTCCATTTTTGACAGAGTTCCATGTCACTTTGCGGGGAATGCTGCATTTCGCGGGGTCATCGCTAGAAATGGAAACATCAAAAGCAAGGCATGAGAGATCTACAGTCACGTAGTACCTAGGCCAGAACAGCGTACGGAACAGGTTCAAGCATTCACCGGTCTCGGACTGGACACGTGGATCCGTGATGGCACCCGCCTATCCCCAGCGGTAGACCGACATTCCGATGGCCATTACATCTTTCTCTGGAGCCGAGATCCAATGTGCCTTTGGCTGACAACAGGGCGGCTCACGGCTGATGCAAACTACCCGATATGCTTACTATGGGGGAAAGAATGAGATGCGCATATGTCAGGTCCCGACGTTTCATTGCTGTAGGACAAATCTCAGCCATCGCGAAGAAAGTGTTATCGCAGGATCTTGAGACAAGATCATTTCCTCAGCTCGCTGTGGCGGAGCAGTTTACACCCACAACGTTGAGCCCAAGGTATCATCGCGCTCTAGACCAATCCATTCAGTACCGGCAGACCTTCCTCCATGAGGCAGGTTACGACGGGTAGCGGTGCAGACTAATACCTACATTCCAGTCAAGCTGGTGCATGCAACTCTACACAGGAGGCTCTCGGTCACCAGTTCAGGTGGCAGCATATGGCGTGCAGGCTTGGGGTTTGAGACTACAGTAATGCTATGCGAGTTATGCCAGAAAAGCTGCAGGTAGAATGATATAAAGCCAACGCCCAACTCCTGACTTGCCCGGAAATGAAGGTGTTGTATCCTCACCAACCCCGACGCCTGAATCCTTAGACTACGTGTCCTTGATCACGACAATGAAGCTCCTCCCGACTTTCCTCTGCCTTGCCTCCTCCGTTCTGGCTCTTCCAGCCAGCGACAGCACTGCCAACTCTCTTATTTCTCGGCAGTCGCTGAATGAGATCACCGACAGGTATCTCTTCAGCATCACTCTCCCTCAATTCACCAGCTACCGCAACGCCCGGAATCCCTCAACTCTAGACTGGAGCTCGGATGGCTGCAGCAGCTCCCCCGACAACCCGTTCGGATTCCCCTTCACCCCTGCGTGCCACCGCCATGACTTTGGCTACCGCAACTACAAGAACCAGAAGAGGTTCACGGATGCGGGGAAGCTGAAGATCGACAATCAGTTCAAGACTGAGTACGAACCCATTACTCCGCAGTTCATGTCACGGGTCTCGATCTAACGTGGATATTAGTCTATACTATCAATGCAAATCGACGAGCGTCAAGGCGGTGTGCGAGGCTCTGGCTGAGGTGTATTACGCTGCGGTCCGTGCCTTTGGCGGAAGCACCCAGAACAAGCGTGACGAGGATCTGGTGAAGATCTATGAAGAGAAGGTTGCCATTTACAACCAGCTTGTTGCCGAGGCACAGGCGCGGGGTGAGCTCTGGACATTGGAGTAGATTCCTAGGTAGTTGGAAGGGTAGGCAAGGCAGTTTTAATCAAGTACAATGTCATGATCTTGGCACAACTGGACAATGTTCACAAGTGCAAGTGTGAGACTATGGCAACAATTCAGTTCATAGTCTGCCCTTTCAGATATGCCCATCTACCAGGCGCCTCTCTTGGTCTGGGACTTCCTGGCCAGCTCGGTCAATGTTTTCAGTAATGCCTGTGAGAATGCACAGCAAATGTTTCAGATTTGAGGTGTGAGGAGGACTACCTAGGTAGGTATGCTCAAAGGACAGCTCGATACTCATTGTCCCAACTTTCGCTGATGTACATGCTCCAACCTAACCTGAAACGATTACAAGCTCCAGTGCTCACCCTGTCTTCACGACACGACCTCAGATTGCGGTTGAGCACCCCGGTCTCGTTGTGCCGCCCTAGTTGGGAGTTAATTCCTCTGCCCGAAGCTTCCTGGTCTTGATTGGTCCAGGGCCAAGACCTCTCTTGCGATGGTTAGCCCAGTAGTCCTCGAGCGCCTCATAAATGTCCTCGACGTCGCTGTACGGTCTCAGATTGGCCATCGCCTGAACCTTGTTGGTGATAGCCGTGGTAGTGAACTTGGAAGGGTCCACAGCTTCAGCGCGCCATGTCGAGTCCATTGGGTCTCTGAAGTCATTCTCGATGTAGCCAAGGTCCAGCAATGCCGTTACATTAAACGCAGCCATCATTTCGTGCTGTGTGTAAACGGTTAGCTGATGGCAACGGTAATTTGACAGTTCGAGATGAACACATACATCCTCATGAATAAGGTTGTGGCAGTGGAACATGTACACCCCATCCCATGGGGCATAGTGGGCCTGAACCTTAACTTTCTCGTTCGGCCCGAGCCACACCACATCTTTGAGCCCCTTCGTCTCGTAGTCGTACAAGGTACCGCGGCCACCAGTTCGCGAAAGAATTTTGAAGTCCACGAGATGGACATGAATCGGGTGAGACCAGCCGCCACTGCTGTTCTCAAGCTCCCAAATCTCGACAGTCCCCCGGGGCACATTAGCCAGTACGCGGTTATTGGCGTCGGAAAACACAACATTGTTGATTTGCCATTCCCCGTTGGAACGATGAAACAAGAACGAATGGTCTACCGCCGTGCTGGTCGAGGTCGGCCAGTGAACAGCTGCGAGTGTCGTTGGGACGGTGGCCGTATCGGTGACAGTCGTGCTGGATACAACAAACTTCATGACCTTGTTCGTGTGGAGATAGTCGTCGTCAGCACCGACGTCGTCCGTGTTCCTCAGGAGGATGTTTTGGCCGGCAAACGGGGCGAAATCGAACACAACCTCATACCGCTCCGCCATAGAAATGTACAACTCATCGGCGGTCACCGGCTCTTCCAGGAGTCCTGCATCAGATGCAATGACCTGAAACGGTATTTTACTGGAGGAGCCGCTTTCTCGTCGGAAGTACAAAAGGTAGGTCCGTGAAACGGACGCATCCAAGAAGCGGAGACGATATTTGCGCGGTTCGACGTTGAAATACGGCCATGGTTGACCGTTGACATGGATGACGTCGCCAAACAAAGAGTCGTCCTCGCCAGCTGGGCTAAAGAGCTGACCATTGTTCTTGTACTGCTTGGATGTCAAGATGAGTGGGATATCGTATTGCCCATAACCTGAAGGCAGTCCAAGGCTATCTTCCACAGAGTCATGAATGATCCAAGCTCCCGCGAGACCTTTGAGGAATGGTCAGTCAAGTACAAAGCAAGTGTAATATCAAAATGCACGGGATGTTTGGTTTCCATCATACCGAAGTATGCGTTCTCCGCCGTCTGTTGTGATGTTAACATTGATCTTCGAAAGTTGACTGCTAGAACTAATATGTAAGATTGCTTACATGATCAACTGCATGATCGTGATACCACATGAGCCTGGCGCTCTGGCTGTTGGGGTAATAATAGTCCTTGAACTCGCCCGGCTCGGTTAAGTCCTCGGCCCAACCGTCCCAGGGGGCGCGCTAGGTATGTGAGCATCGGGCCGGAGAAAATAAACATGTACGGCGAGGAACTTACCGAGTACGAGCCGTGCAGGTGAACAGAGGTGGCTTCACTAGCATTGTTGACAAACCGGACGACTGTCTCCTGGCCCTTCTCGATAATAAAGGTTGGTCCTGGGGACATGCCGTCATAGCCCAACAGGGTTGCAGGCCCCTTGTTAGGGTAAATATTTTGAGTGAATTCGTTGATGTAGACTCATAGTAGTCGATCGGGTTGTTGGTGACGGGGTTTGTGATGGTCCTGCCCTTGTCAGTCCTCTCACTTCAACCACCAACACCAGGGATCATTCATCTCACAATGAGGGAGTCTTCATAGGAGGGATCGGAAGTGAGTACTGATAAAGCCATGTGTACGCAAGGCCTTCCCAGTCCTTCCTCGGAACAAGGTTCGGTTTGGGTGTGGGCAATGGTTCCGGAAGGGCGGGTGCAGGAAGTGCTGCGGCGAGGGCAGAGTTCAATGCCCAGATGGCAAGCAGAGAGACCTTCAAACGCGCCATTGATGAAGTCTTCAATTGTGACTACAGTTGGAGAACCAAGAGTGATGCCTGTTACGCTGCTGTACCGGATAGGATGGGGTCCCTCCTTAAGTACACCAACTCTGGCCACACTTACAGGCGCCATATCTTCACACTTCCCCTCTTCCTGTGGACGCCCACTTGTGGCAAGCATGCTATCATCATAGAAGAAGTAACTGGCCGCTTGCTTGGTGGTTAGCTGCATGCAGTTTGAGCTCGCAACACGAGGCTGCCCATGATATCCAAGGGAACATTGGAACTGGAAGCTTCGCGGCCTTTGGTTCGTAGGTCGTCATGAAGGTGGTAAGGTTGAAGCCGGAATGGCATCTCGAACCCGCGCCTCCTAATACCAATGAAGACTTAGGAGAACGGAGTCCGCAGTCACTATTGATAATAGACTTGTGATTTGGAGACAACTCATGCGCCCAAGTGCATGATCACGACCGGAAGCGGGAATGGTGTTGAGGCGTTCACTGACACGGAAAGCGACCATTTGTCTTCAACACCAAGCACGTGTGTGGGAGTGTGGGAACTTCACGAGAGCACTTACTTACCAGAATGACCACGAAAGTTCCAAACGAGGGGTTTGCCGTGGAGGTATTCCTTGCGTCACGCGCGGCTCGCGAACGGGAGTTGCTCTATGGAGGTGGCGGCCTAAACCAACCAAGGGTGCCTGGTATCGTCAGGTAGGTCATTCCGTGTCGATCCTAGTTCTCTGGGGCTGATGTGGATGGTGAATGGACTGTTTCACCCTCGTATGTATGAGTATGAGGCTATGAGTTCCCTTGCCTGAGTTCTAGGTAGTGAGGCCCAAGGCCAAGAACATCCGTTCGCAATTAAGCGCGGACCTCCGGAGGTACTTGATTCTTGACAGAGCTACGAAATATGTAACGTGATTCACAGGAGGATGTATCAATTAATTATCAAATCTTGAACACCCGCCGACATCTCACCACTACTTTTCCGAGATTCGACTTTGAGGAGGATATCTTCATTGCTGAAGTAGGGTTGGAACCTTTGACTATTACGTACATGTCTTGCCTAGGTAAGCATGGCCGACCTCGGAAAGTCCCGTGTACAGATATGGTTACGATATCAAGACCATTTATAAGCGCTGCAGTTTGCAGGCGCCTAGTGTGGATCGGCATTAACGGGTGTCTGAGCCCTTATTACACCATCCTCTTTGACTCTTGGCCTTTCACGTTGCCAGGTCTCCGTTGGATGCAAAGATTCGGGCTCTCTACGTGGCTAGCAACATGGTGGTGGGCGTGGTCAGTCTTGCGATGTCCTGTGCTCACTAGTATAGTTCTTCAAATGGTCAAGGCGGCAGCGGGATGCACAACATCACACCACTTCCGAGGGCGTCAGGATATCAGAAAGGAAAAGAACAACACGGTCTGAGTGGCATGCCATGCTGAGTCACGACCGAGTAATAGCGCCCCCAGACGGCCAAGATAGCTGGGAGGGGTCGGTAAATACCGGGCGACGGCGGGGCCAGACAGACTTACTTTGAGGGGATTCTCACCTCGGGATGAACGGGAGAGTAACCCGCGGCTTTCCTGCATTTGCACTGCAAATCATTACAGTAAGGGTAACGCTGGAAGTTGAGCAACCTTTCATTCTACGCGCACGGTGGACGAGGAGTCAGCCCGTGTAGGTTAGGTTCCGATGGGTAAGGCATGGGCCTTGGGAAAGTCGGTTTGCTTGAACAAACCAGCACAGCACCACGACAACAGATCATGCCATGCGTAGGATTGAGGTAGAAGATAGACTTGCAGTACGGCCTGCTTAAGTTATCACGAGGACCGATCTTGTCTGTTCCTTTCACTGGCGCCTCTTGTTGAGAGCAAGTTGAGCCGATTTGCATACTCGGAGTCGAGTAAACTGCGAACGACCAGCGGTTTGTGCCGAGAGTTTGGGAGCTTGCGGCAAACCGAACCACAGATCGGGGCCACACCCGGGCGGCCCGTAGCGCGGGATCTGCGGAATCCCAGGCTGATCTTTACCTGATATGTCAACGCGCATCGTGATATCGAAAACAAACATCTGCATGAATTCGGATAGGAATTTTGAGCCGCTCTCGATGCACCTGGACGTCGGGGTCAGGGCTCCAACCCTTTTTCAACCCAGGCCATGTGGGGAAGGAAAAGACGCCAGGGTCCAGCTTTTGCACGTGGTTGAGCCTGCGTATTGATATCGATCACACCGATGACGAGTCCAGTCAACAGAAAGCACAGCCCTTGTCGGTGATACGACTGTTCAGATTACATAACCCAGTACTATGACTGTGGAGTGAGGCTTTCCATGGCCTTCTCTAGTACTGACCTTCTCTAGTACGGACCTGTAAGTGAAATTTGCAGGGATTGGGTCTCCCAACACCATCACGGCGTCCTAGCCATGTCCGAGGAAGCAGTGTAAGGGGCCCCGGCGGCCTGATCCCTCGAAACAATACACATCTCGAACCAGGGAGTTTTGTTTCACGCCCCTTTCAACACAGTAGAACGCCTCGAGCGGCGACATCTTGGCTTTGGGCTTACCAGCAGCTGAGTCAGGGTATTACAGTTCAACATTGGCCAAAGGGGTTTGCTGAAGGTGCAGACAAGATGCAAGTTTTGGAGAACCCCAGACAGAAGCCTCAGAACGCGAGATGAGCGCAATTGCGCCATTCTCTGACGTCACCCTGAGACGTTGTGAGGAACACCGGATGGCACGGATCAAGTGCCAATGCGCTGTTCTTCTCTATCTCCATGGGAGTCATGATCGTCATCATCACCTTCCCACTCCGCGCTCTCCAGCCCCTCGTTGCGGATCACGTAGGACCAAAGCCAGCCCACGATGGCCACTCCGGCAAAAAGACCCCATGCGAGTACCTCCCCCTTGGGTTTTACTTTTGTGGAAAGGGTGAACAGGCTTCCGGATAAGAAAGGTCCGACACTACGGCCAGCTGCGGAGAGACTTTGCGCAAGGCCGTTGAG
Organism: Mycothermus thermophilus; assembly: GCF_041956435.1. Classification (NCBI taxonomy): domain Eukaryota; kingdom Fungi; phylum Ascomycota; class Sordariomycetes; order Sordariales; family Chaetomiaceae; genus Mycothermus; species Mycothermus thermophilus. The sequence continues at coordinate 10,029 of NW_027191428.1, forward strand.
AGTGCCCAGAGTCTCATGTGATGATGCCGAATTGGTGATCTGAACTGTGTTAGTAACGTGAGGTATTAGCAAGCACAAGAAGGACATTGAAGCTCACCAAAAGCATAACACTGCTGAGGCCGCCCACAGCACAGATGTTTTTGAGTATCAAGATGATGCCCAACTCTCCATACAACCAAACACGGCCGGTCCACAAGCCGAGTGGTGGCTTGCTATCAATGGAACCAATCCACGGCATTGCCGCCATGCTGATGGCGATCCCGAGTAACGAGTACCGGTAGGTTCCGAGGTTTCCCATTCGAGCCTTCAGCTTCTGGAACACAGAGATCTGAAAGAGTATCGTCGCCAGTCCTGCTATTGACAAGCTGACTCCGATGATATCAGGCCCAAGGTCTCTCCCGGTTGGCTCGGGTGCGGCCGCAAAGATCGGATAGAGCGAGTTGAAAGAAATATTGGCGACTTGAAACACAAGATAGGTTCCGAGAACGGCCACCGTATTGCGATTTCGTAATTCGTGGAAGATGGACGGGCCATGGGAGCTTCCTTCGGTCTTATCATCATCGGCACTATCAGAGGCTTCCATCGTGACATTCTCTTCGTTCTCCAACAGGCGAGAAGCTTCGGTATCGTTGCCGTTGCTTGGAGTGGCGTTAACCATTGCCGGTTCTCGGAGGCTTGGGTCCGACACTTGCTTCCCTTTCCCGCTCCGGACAGTTTGCCAACGTGTTGTGAACCAAGTTCGCGCATTTTCGATCCATGGTATCCGAGGAGGAGCACTATCAGAAGGGGACTGAAGAGTCTCTTCATACCAGATTCCGAGGACAATAACACTGACAAGTAACAAGGCCGAAACCACGAGATTGGGAGCCAAGAAACGGTGATCCGGGCTGCCGACAACACCAACGAGTAAGCCACCAAGTGCCGGGCCAGTGATGCTGCCCAGACTATAGATGACGGGAAGCCAAGTAAAGGCCGCGCTTTGGTTGGTGCGATCTGTCAATTCACCCAGCGACGTTGGCACAATGGCTGCGTTGCCGTTGAGAAGGCCCATGGCGGCGTGGACGACGAGGAGCTCCACAAAGGTGGTGCACAGGCCAAAAAAGAGGAAACAGACCATGAGAAGCGAACTTCCCAAGAGCATCGTGGGCTTTCGTCCATATCGATCTGAGAAATAGCCCCAGAGGAGGTTTGTAGTCAATTGCGCCAGGGCGAAGGCCGATGCGAGAAGCCCGACATACATGCCTTCCTGGCCGTCCGGGATCTCATCGAAAGATGCCACCATGGACGGAAGATAAGGACCGATGGAATTCAACGCAGTCTGCTCAGCGAGAGAAAGGAGAGCCAGGAGGCCCAGCTGCATCCATGGTAGCGGCGTAGTGCCGGCGATAGAACTGTCGAGAGAGCCATCAAGATGTTGAGATGGGCGGTCGTTTGACTTCCATCTATCCCGATTCCGACCTCGAAAGAGACGCTTGTACCAAGGTGACCCTTCCCCTAGAGATGACGATGCATTGGACGGCGGACCGGGCGGCCGGGTCGGAAAGGTATGATACTTCGCCGTCGACTGCCGACGGAGGGGCCGGCGCTCATTTCCAGGGGCGCGGCGCCGAGTTCGTCTGCTTCTCGCAACGTGTTCCTCGGGTGATTGTGGCAGCGGGAATGGCTCCCCGGCGTGGAACGAGCCTCTTGTAACTGAAGAGCGAAATCTTGACAAGTTCGGGCGCGAGGTAGTTGGATTCGAGGCGCCTGCGGAAACGTGGTGGTTTGGGAGAGCCATGGCGGCGTCAGCCAGCAGCGGCGCACGATGAAATTTGATGGCGTTAACGAGGAGTTGAGCACACCATCTGCGGCTGCTGGTGCGAACAATCTGACGGTAGGCGGTCGGTTATGAGAAATGGCGGAGGTCATCGCCACGGCAGGGAGGTTGCACGATGGCGCTGCGCCCCGCGTCACCTCGAAGCTGCCGATCGTTCCAGGTCGAGCGCAAACCTGAAATTTGGTCCAATTGCATGCTTCACAATTGTCCAAATCGAAATGATGTCATGCCAAGCACGTCGATTTCGGGCCAGCTCTCTGGGTCGAACTTGGGCAAGGCAATGTCAACAATGATGGCTTCGAAAAGCGTAGAAAAGCATCAAAACTTGCATTGTGGATGAATCAACTAGAAAACCTCATTTACGAATCAGAGAATATACAACGAAGCAAGATCAACCACTTCAATGTCATACCTCTCATGCTCAGTACCTGTATGTACTCCAACCCAAAACGCCTCAGAACACCACTGTTTTGTTTCCGTTGAGGAAGATGCGACGTTCTGCATACCACTTCACAGCAGCTGCAAGCACTTGACTCTCGATGTTGGAACCTTCATCAACCAGCTCCTTGGGGCTCATGCTGTGATCAACGCGCGCAACACGCTGCTCGATGATGGGACCTTCGTCCAAGTCCGCCGTGACGAAGTGAGCCGTCGCCCCGATGATCTTGACGCCGCGGTCGTAGGCCTGATGGTACGGCTTCGCACCCTTGAAGGACGGCAAGAAGCTATGGTGGATGTTGATGATGCGGCCAGACATGGCCTCGCAAAGCTTCGGGCTGAGAACTTGCATGTAGCGTGCGAGAACAACGAGCTCAATGTCATGCTGTTTGATGAGCTCGAGGACCCGACCTTCTTGCTCCGCCTTGGTCGCAGCTGTGACGGGTAGATGGTGGAACTCGATTCCGTAACTGGCTGCCAGAGGAGCAAAGTCCGGGTGGTTTGAAACAATAAGGGGAATTTCGATAGGCAGTTGGCCAGTCTTGGTCCGGAACAAGAGGTCGTTGAGACAGTGTCCGATTTTGGACACCATGATGAGCACGCGGGGCTTCCGAGCCACCGGCCGGATGTCGTAGGTCATTTGATATTCGGCCGCAAGCGCGTCGAACGCTGGGCGCAAGTGGTCCGTCGACTCGGTAGGTGTTGGACCAAAGTGAACTCTCATGAAAAACTTTTCGCTGATCGGATCTGAGAACTGCTGCAGGTCCAAGATGTTGTGCCCCTCCCGCGCAAAGATGCCTGTCACCGCGTGCACGATGCCCGGCTTGTCCGGGCAGGACAACGTGAGGATGTGATCGTTCTTGGCCATTGGTTAAGGTCGACTGGGATGGAGGTTTCCAGGTTGAACTTGTGCAATAGGTTCCAGGCAGAGCAAAAAAATTAGGTGTTGTTTGAGTCAGGCGTTGGAATCCCTAGCTAGCTTCCACAGGGTCAGCGATCTTTTCGGTACACAGAGGAGTCCGCACCCACCACCGCAATGTGTCCACTTGGCTCTTAGCCTAAGAAGTGGGGTTGGAGTTGCGTCAAGTTCTGATCTGGACTTCCGGCGCCTGATGGCCGTGATTCAGGCTTCAACACCCTTGGAACTTTGCGACAGGGGAAAATGGAAAATCAATCCGCAAGAGGACTAGCAGTCAGGGCAGATTTGATATGGACAATACTCTATGTTTGCACTAACTATACCGACCTGATTTTATATACTCACAATTCTCCATGACTCATGGATCAGTATTATCCTATTGTTCCAGGGTTTCAGGGTTCGCGCAATGTTCGGAAACTCGGCATATCGGGAAGTGAACCGGAAGAGGACATGGCTGCCCGACAGCGTCACTGTGGCTATAATTGTATATCCGGTTGAAACATTGCAGACCAGTGACTCAACTGTCGATTCTCACCAACATGATGAATGTCTTTTGCATTTGAACTGATCACAGTCCCAAGGGTTGACCTAGAAGTGTGATACTTGGCCCTCAGACAACGCACCCTTCACTTCGATAACTGGCAGGACACCTTGAAAACTTGTAACATCGTTAGTTATAAGTGGTAGCCTCTCATCCAACAACATGCCCAATGCCAACCAACACTTGGCATCACCCTAGTTGTGTCGTGAATCCTCTCCGTTGTGTCTGTTCACTAAAGGGCGCAGTTCTCCACGTAGAAATGACCTCGTGGTCTCCATCACCTTCCTCTTCGAGAATGGTCGTTCCCCAAGCTTGGACAACCTCGGTTGCCGTCTTCCAGAACGTCGAAGGGTTGCAGCTAGGCCGATATAAGTTGGTCAAGTCAACCACCTAGGTGCGCAAACAAGATCAGTCCGTCATCTGGCCAACAACACCAACCCTGTCTTCTTTGGCACTCATCATTCCGCATCCACGTTCGGCAACCATGCCCCTCCGACTTCGCCCTGCTGTTGAGGATGATTCCTTGAGGATTGGAGAGCTTGCCGCCGCGGCGTTTCACAGCAGCCTGTCCCAAGATATCTTCCCTCCTCGTCTACACCACAAGTCAGAAACCGGAGATCCGTTTCAGGATGAGGTCCAGTGGCGCAGCCGTCGCAACATTCGGCGCATGCGTGAAGGAAAACCGACATTCGTCGTTGTTGACGTTCCGGAGAATGGAGACGGCACAGAGGAGGTCCTTGGCTATGCACAATGGGACCCTCCAACTAAGGCAAGCCCGGAAGCAGCGCCCACTGAAGCCGACCAGGACCCCGCGCCCGGCTCCCTAGACGAGGAAGCACTAAGGGAGATGTGGCGGGTGATTGATGATGAGACAAAGAAAGCTCTCGGTCCCGATGGACATAGCAAGATGTGGTGTAAGTATCAGATATTGGGTCCCAGGTACGGTTCATTTGACAGAGGTAACTGACATTTCAACAGATTTGATGATGATTGCCGTTGATCCCAAGCATCATCGCCGTGGCGTTGGTAGGATGCTTGTACAGTACGGACTCGACCAAGCCGTGAAGGACGGTGTTGACGTCTACTTGATTGCGAGCCCTGCAGGTCGGCTTCTGTATCGTTCCCTCGGATTCGAGGAGATGACAGAACCCATCTCGCTAGGAACCACTCCGCATTATTCTATGATTTGGAGGAACCCAAGCAAGCCTTTAAATACGCTTCCCTGATGGGGACATGGAAAGAGGCTGGTGCGGGGCGGTGCTCAACATGGGCATCATGGTCATGAAGCGATCTTAATACGCAAGGACAATCGATTGCAAGAAAGACTATATCCTACAATAACGCCACATCTATAAAACCCATATCGTTACATTGCTGTTCGTACATTCCCTGTCATTCCAAATTGGTCCTGCCCGGAGCTCCCACGCCTCTCTCCTCTTGCGCCAACGTCAGTACCTCATACCCTGGCTATCTTGGCTCCATCCATAGTTTGGATGGCCTTGGCTTTCACTCCACGAACCCTCGTCCAACGGATCGGGGGGCAGCAATGTCGCCGTGTTCGTGGGTCCAGTCCAAGAGGTTGGAGCAGCTGCCCATGTCGCTGAGGCCGACCAGCTGTCTGCTTGCGGTTGTGGGGGGTTGGAGCCGCCGGGGATGGTGCCGTGTTGAGCAGACGACAAAAGGGACAGCTCATCGTAGTCGGCTCTTGCTGAAGGACCCGACCCAGTCCTCGATGTCAGACTAAACGTGGTAGCTGGGTAGGTTGTCTGGGTCAGGTCATTATGCAATATCGAGAATGGCCCGCCGCCAGGTTGGAAAGTCCCCTGGGACTTTCCGGCCCCTAGGTTTTGGAGGGCGCCATCACCGGTCGATGGATACCTCTCCAGCATGGACACCGACTCTGGCACGGTTGATTGAGAGCTCTCGCCTTCATGCAATATTTCGCCCAGCGCCGCCCAGAACTTATCCACGTCTATCTCCGTTGTGCCGAGACTCAACAACTTGTTGAGTACATGTATGGAATCCTCTGTGCGATGAGATGGAGCCTGTTGACTCATTTCCGCCGAAATATCATGTGGCATCGTATCAAGACGACCGCGCACAATTGCTCCAAGTGCGTATAAGAGCTGGAAAACGGCATGTGACGGGAGTGAGCGATATCTCGACACGGGAATGCCGGACGTCCACGATCGGAACCAACGCCGCATAGCCGGTGGTGCTGTACTGAGGAGAGCGTCGAGTGGCGGCGAGGTTGTGGTAAACGACGCATGAGACGCGGCGGCATTGACCATGGCAGGATGGGTGACTTCAACGCCTTGGGCTTCTGCCAAACGCAAAGCCACTGTGTTCAAGTGAGTTGTGATCATGGCTGTTGTCCTGTCAGCATGGACACTTGCAGATCAAGCAAGTCCTGAATTATGGACATACCATTGTTTCTTGATGCCGTCGAGATGTCCATCTCCAGTTTGTCAAGATATGCCTGACAGCCGGCTAGCGCAGCGTCCTTTTCCGAGCCATGCTTGTCCCTTCCACCTCCTTCAAAACGGTCACTGCGCTGGTCTACCCTCGTCAGCTGAGGGCTTTTGAGGACTGCCACTCGCTCGGTAAGGTACTGGACTTTGACAAAATGAACCAGGATTTCGTCTAGTTCCTCCTCTTTATTATCTTGGATATCGGCTAGACATTGACGCATGTATGACGTAAATGGCATCGACGTTAGTTGCTGGAGGTGCATTGCTGCCCTGTGATTTATTTATTAACTCAGCAACCCATATTTGCCTGTGGACGGTGTTCTCACTTACGATGATCTCAGATACCATACACCGAGCAGCAACCGTTTCTCCTGAGTTTGCCTATCTCTTACCTCTTCACCTCTCCCTGTAACTGGCCTTTTGTTCAACCCGAGATCCGAGATGAGTGACTCGGCGAGGCAAAGGAGGGTGTTGAGCTGGCTCGGCCTGCCGCGGAGATAATGGTGCCATCCTAGAATCACAACAATGCCCATTAAAAGGTCCAGCGATCGCTCAAATCGCCGGAACATTCGATCGGCAATTGCAGTGATGATGATTTGCAGACGGGAATTCATGGATTGCAGGCCTTCGAAGTTCGCAATGACCCGGATCGCGGCCATTAGGATCGGGTGATGTACCCGGAGTACCGAAGCAGGGATGTGGTGCGGGACCAGTATGAAGGGGTGCTGTGGCATCATCTCTGCGCGGTACTTGGATAAGAGGACCTGGTCAACATCTTCCCGGCCTTCTAGAACCATGTGATCAAGTCGTCCAGCAGATTCCTGGGAAGAATGGAGCGAAGTGGCGCGATACACTGTTGAAGTTGGATTGAATGCTCCTTCCATGAGTTGGCCTTGTGACGAAGGAATGCCGATAGGGTATCCACGATCCTGTGAGCGGAAGCTCCCGATAGAGGATGACTCAGCAGCAACCTCTCCGCTGGCCATGGGGGAAGATGGATAGTCAGGGGTTGAGACAGCCGAGTCGACCTCGAAAGACGGGTTATCAGAGTCCGTGGTTCTTTGCAAAGAGTCAACATAGTCGGCCTGGAGATTTTCATCTTTATGTCCTCTTACTGTGATTGCTGCCTTGGTTGTCTTGCTTTCCTTGGCTTGTGCACCTGATCAGTACACTGCTTTAACAGGCGTTCACATCTAATACCACAGGCAAGTTGTTAGCGGATGGAGTCAACAATACTACCGGCAGCCCGAACTTGTGCTCGCTGCCTAGGACTTTGCTGGTCAGAACTGCACCTCTCGCATTTGGACCCGGGGTTTCCCGTCCGACCCGAGCACTTTGCCTTTGCTGACGCACATTGGGCACATGCAGTCCCCCATTTGGTCGTCTGCACAGGTTTGGCTCGCATCATCTTGGATGCCTTTTCAGTTTCTCGACACGAGAGGACAAGTCGAATTGGTGTTAAGGGTTGGTTGGCTGCGGAAATTGCCGCAAACAAAGCATCGATGGATTAAGGAACGTGGATATTTGGGAGTAGAATGATGAGCGATATTTAAAATCTCGAAAACCGCCGGAGGCCGTAGATCGGCAGCCATCCAGTCTATCAGGCATATATAAGGCATCATAGCTCAAAATATCGCCGCAGGCTTTCTCGGCGCTGGTAGAAACTTGAGCTAGTCGTTTCCCCATTGTGGCGCGCTGACACGGCGCAAGTAGGGTGAGCGGGAGGAGAGGGCCGAAGCTTGGAACCCCGTCCCTGGTCTCAGGTGAGAGAAGCGCCATAGACGCCGTGCGTCAGAGCTAGTGGGGCCTACTGCGATGCTATGCCTCGAGGGCCTCCGGTATGATGTCGAGAAGTTCCCGGAGTGGTGATCTGACCTTCCAGGCTGCATCAATTCAAGCTTGTGCCTGGCTCTAGGTTCAATGTTTAGCCAAATCCATAACTTACGGCCACCGAAGGGAGCATACAATGTGGATCCCACGATGTTTGAACTCTGTGAGATTGGTTGCTCCAGTACTTTTAGCGTCTGGGCCTCCATCTGGTGTGGCGCAGGCAGCAAAATTCCGTCTCGGGAGTCAATCTCACCCCCTGACTTTGGCGGGATGGCCGTTTTGTCTGGGGTTGCCAAGAAAATGAATGGAGAGCTTGGTAGGATGGTGAGCGTCGTCCTTCTGGATCTGTATGGTGATGAAATTTTCACGGGAGGAAAGAAGCGGCACTTACGATGTAGAGGCGGTGCCCAAGGGCTGCGGGCATGGAATACTCGCACGAGAACGTAGAGGCAGAGCAATCATCCCAGTCCGGTCTTCAATTGTCACAATCAGCCGACCACAGCGACCTAAATGTCAAGTGCCAGTGCTCTCAAAAAACTCAAGGCGGGAACTGCACGCCACAGAACAGAGCAGGTCTGAACCCTATCGATCTCGATAGGGAGTCAACTCTGTGACGTTTTCTGGTTGCGCCCGTCCGAGACACGCCTCTCTGCTACGCAGTTCTCCCGCGGGGAGATCGTCACCGAAGACGATCGTGGACCATCGGATAAGGTTCGCGGATCAAAGCATTAGTGGCTTAAGCGAGAGACTCTCTCACAAGCGCGTTGAGCTGCGCCTGAGACGTCGACAGCGTAGGCCACCCTCCTCTACACATTCTTGGTACGGTGAGATGATCAGCAATAGTTTGTGTGACTATAGACATGTGCCTCAACTTGACTTAAGGTTGCGTCGATATGGAACCCCTCTCCGGGCCCAAGGCCCAAATTCTTCGGGTGCTGCTCCCACTCACTGGCGCCAAGATGGGAGCCTTTCCTGAAGAGGTTAGAAGGCCAACCAAAGTGCTGCCTTGCTACCAGGCCTTGCTGCAGGGCCTTGCTGCCGGGCCACCGCGCAGCGGCCGCAAGACGGTGACCCGGGATCTTGGCTCGGGTGCCTTTGCCGTGCCGCTGCAGTTGACAAACCTGAGGCAACTTACAAGTTGTCTGCCTGAACATCCCCTCTGCTCTGCCGTTTGCTCGTTTTACGACATGGTCTGCAGAAATACTCCGTATGCTACCCTCGAAAACACTACCCGCCAAATGAATCTTCAGGCCTACCACCCTGGGCGGAGGAGAGCACCCCCTGCTCCGTCCGTGATGTATGTAGGTGCCTGAGGCATAGAGGCTGTACTGTACTTGCCCTGCGTTCTTGGCTTCCGCCTTTGGCTCGATTGCCTCATGATCGGCGCCAGGATCGGAGTTTTCCTAGTTTGTACTCCGGACCTAGCCTCCAGGTTTGCCTCGGTCCTGTCCTTGGGCCAACAACCACCTACTGTGTACGTATGTACCTCTGTATGCACTATAGTAGTAACTCAACTTCTTTGGCTGATCGCTTCTTTCGCTGCTGCGCAGCACGGGGACTGGGACTGTAAGCATGCTGCCTGCTAGGCACTTGATTTGCTGTTGCATCCCAGGGTGACAAGAAGCACATGTACAAACATAGGCTTCCTTGGCTCGCACCCCCCCTGACAAGATCACTGCTTGACTTCTTCGAAATACCTGACATCTCCACATCCAAGTGTCTAGAGAACCACCATCCTCCTACAGGGCAACTCAAGTCAACCGATATTTGGATACCTGCCAAGAGTAGATCATCAGATCCTACCAAGGAAACATTCCTTGATATCTTTACTTGTCGTATGGCAGAACATAAAAGTTCCAGGACACTTCCACGGCATCAAGAGTTCTGTTTTTCTTTTTTCTTAAAAGCACCAACGCTGTATGCACGGTTATCTAGATGGTAGATCACCATTGTATGGTGTTTCAACTCAGAATTGGGGGTTGCTTGAACCTGCATCTTTCCCCGGTTCATCGTCATCATACGGCCTTGAATCGAAGTGCTTTGCGCCAGCTCGAAGGATAGAAGTCCAGGGCAACGACCTATGCTTGGGTAAGCATCATTGTGATATGGAAAGTGTTCTAGGAAGGTGTCTTATCGCATTGACAGAAGCATGAATTCAAGAGGCACAGCCTTCTGGCGTTGATGAGACGGAGTTTCTATGTCAGTCAAGACCTGAATCCCAACGCACCGTTTGTGCCGGGTAGGCAGTCATTCAAGGCTCTGACTGCAGGTCAACGGCATCACCAATTGAGACACACGGCTTTACAGGATAGTAAGATGAAAAGGGTATCATTAGAATCCATCCATGAGAGGATCTAGCGATTACGCAAACTCAAGCCGCCTGGCCAACAACTAGGTAAGATCCGACAAACCGATGGACGACCAAGGACGGGGCTTGACATGTGCAACGGATTTCTCCCCCCCATTATCCCATCCACAAACACACAGCACCCCTCTTTGCAACTCTCCTGGCAAAGATGCCGAATTAAGTCGATGCAGCGGCTTCCTTCGCAGACTTCTCGGCCGTGTCATTGCTGTCTCCCGCCAGCTCGACCTCGCGGGCCTGGATCGTCTTGGGGTGCGACTTGCCCGTGATGTCGAGGAACATGTACTTGACAGTGCGGCCGAAGGTCTTGCGGCTCTCCCAGATCGGGAACAGACCGACACCGAAGAAGGAACCGAAGATCCAGATGATACCGACAGTAACCCAGCCAGTGAAGAACTTCTTGCTGAAGATGTAGCCGGTGCCGTAGAGAGGCATGGGCCAAAGAACCAGGAAGCAGAGGGTCTACTTCAAGTTAGTCATGCACGCATAGATGTTGATGTTCCCGACTCAACGTACCATGATGACCGTGACAGTCTTGCTGATCTTGCTGGCCTTCTCCAGCTTCTTCAGGTTCTCCTCAGTCTGGTCGCTGGTCTCACGGCCACCAGGGATATCCTCGAGATCAAGACCCGCCTCCTCAGCAAGGTCGTGGTCGTCACCCTTGCGGATCTCGAGCATCGACTTCCAGTCGTACTTGTCAAGGCCAAAGATGAGGGTGAAGATAGCAATGAAGACAATAGGCGACAGCAGGGCGGCAACGTTGCCAGCCAACATGGGGTTGTTGGCGCCAGTGCACGCGACCGTCAACTCGCCGCACTGCTTCTTGGCTGTCACGAGCCAAGCAGTCAGAGAGCAGACAAGGCCCAGAATGGGGGAGAGGGCCGCCGCCCACTTGTTCTGACCTGACCTGATGCACGAGTCAGCTGTGGTGTTTAGATGTCATTTATAGCTCAATTGAGACTTACCAGATGAGGGTAAGAGTGGCGGGGAGGACGGCAGCTGAAATGATGACACCCATCAAGAGGTAGAGGTAGCCCATAGAGATACCCGCGTACCACAGACCGACGGCGAATGTGGCAATGAAGAGACCGTAGAGGACGACGAAAGTGTGGCTCATGTAGATGAGGCGCTTTCCGCTGGCGGCGGGGTTGAAGTACGTGCGGTACAGGTCATAGGTGATAATCGTGCTCACGGCGATAAGCTGGCTGGAGGTAGCGGAGGTGACAGCCATGAAGACGATGAGCAGAGTGGCAACAGCACCGCCCTTGCCAAGCAGAGCAACGGCGGCATACGGAAGCACCAGACCGGCGCTGATATCGGCATCGGCCATGCGTTCAGGGTAGGTCGGGAACAGTGGAGTGTTCTCCAAGGCCAGGGCAGAGAGGCCCATGGCGGTGGCGGTCAGCCAGGGAATGGCGAACCAGCAGAGACCGCCAATGATGTAACCGGGGAGGGCGTGAACGGGGGAGGCAGCAATGGCCTTGTTGTAGTAGCCGTTGTCAAGGAAGACAGTGCCGAAGTTGCCTTGGCCCAGGGTCAGTTCAGACACTCCTGGGGCTAGCCACGGATCAAAAGCTAGCACTTACCGACAATGTTGATGACGAAGAATATAGCACCCTCGCGGGACTGCATGGTCAGGTAGCTGCCATCCTTGTTGCCATCGACCGGGTGGCGCAGTGCGGCATCCACGAGCCGGTCATAAACGGCGGAAGGAGAGCCCAAGACATCGTGGGACGCATAAGCCGTCAAGGCGAAGATAATAATGATGAGCAGCAAAATGAAAGTGTGAGCCCAGTCCGTAAGGATTGTGGCCTTGAGACCGCCGACCATGGTGTAAGCAATGACACCAATGGGCAGGAGGTAAACTATTGGCGTGTCAGAGAAATTGTATATGGAGGTAGAGAAAATCAATGGAACTTACTGGCAGCAATCGTGTGCATGCCTGTCAGGGCGTTCACAGTTGCAGAGCCGCCGACGATGAGCATGAGAGACACCAAGATGTTCGTGGCCAGACCGAAAACAAGGAACACGAGATGGGCCAAGGTCCCATATCGAGCCTTGATGATTTCGAGATAGGTGTGGGCATTGGGGGCGCGCCTCTTGAGCTCGATGGCCAAAGTCGCGAACAGGAGAATCTGAACCGTAGCACCAGACGCGTACCAGAAGGGACCAGAGACACCATAGCGATAGCAGACACCCGTACTCTGCAGGAGAGTGGCTGCCCAAGTCCATGACGAGACGACAGCGGCTGCAACCAGACCTGACTTGACCGTTCGTCCGGCAGTGTTGAACATCTCAGAGGTCTGGAGTTCGCGGTTGTACCTCTTCAAAATGAAGGTGACCGCGATCATGCCTGGATATCGACATTAGCACATCAAAAAATCATTCATGGACATGGAACCGGTTGATGATGATGGGGGCCATACCCAGGGCGAAGACGCCTCCAAGGCCCAACACGATGCCATAGCCGACGCCTTGGTCGAGCGCGGCCCTGGCGATGTGTTCCTGATTCTCCGGAGCGTGATCCATGGTGTATCACAGGCGTGCGGAGCTTCACTACTGTGACAGAGGTCCGCTTGCTGAACCTTCACTTCAGACAAGGCGACGAGCCTCTGCTTATATCCCGATCGGCCGTCCCAACTACACAGTACTCATACATGATCTTGCTTCTGACCGCACGGGCCAAATGGGAGGTCAATCCCACGCTCGCAACCGGGCACTTTGTGTTCCTCGCGGGTATTTTTCCCTTGCTGGGGTGCTTTATCATGACGGAGACCTATCAGAGCAACGTTCCAGCTATTCAGCAGGCATCGAGAGAAACACCATTCCCATCTTGAGTGTTTGATGCGCCGCAGAGTTGGGTATGGTGCTCCTGCATCCCACCGTCCCAACCCAAACAAGACGCAGCTGGGGGAGGTTACAACGCATTGCCGTTCCCCCACCGAGGTCTGGAGGTGCAGACATCTGGAGGAGGACGGTGTTTCAAGCAATGAGCAACGGAATTTGTCTTATCGCCGTGACAGCCACAAAAGCCACCTCAGATGGCATCGGGGCCGTTAGCCAATGTGGACATGGAGGGTTATCCACCCAGCAGAGCGGTTCAGTCCGCAGGCCCTGAGCTGGGTCCTGAGCTTCTTGGGGGGATTGGACGCGGGCTGGGTGGTAGTAGTGCTCCGTCGCTAGCTAGCAATACCGAAAGCGACATCATGGTTACCCTCTGGAGCAAGGGTTACACAGCGTGCGGGTGCGGGTCGCGGGTGAAGATAAGCTCCAATCCATCGGTCATGGTTCCGTGGAGGGATGCTCCAGGTATGAGGTAACTGGCAGGAGAGGCAAGGCGCGAAACGGGCGTTGGATGCCAAGAGAGAGAATGAGTGTCATCCTTGGCCCCGGTATTTCGAGTTGTGTTGTCGATGAGAGCGCGGGATGGGGGTCAAGATGATAGGTACGGAGGATGGATCGGGAGATACCGAAGCTAGCGGGCGCTAGCGGGGACCTGAAGGCGTTGGGACTGTGGCAGATCGGGGACCTGGGCGGAGAGCAGAGGGCCAATCAGGAGGCGACAAGATCTGAGCTGATGCTGCAACGCTTACATGATGGATTCGACGGCGCGAGGCTACGCAGAGATAAGCATCTGCCCCACGCCGCGGGACGAAGTTGGAAATGGATAAGGACTGTTCGTGGTTTCTCAACCACCAGGATCGCAATCGATTGCAGAAGATAAGGCGACCCAATGGCAGACCGAAAACCGGAGAGACCAACAAATTGATGGTTGCAACGTTTGCGGTTTGGCGCACGATCTTGAAAAATTCCATGCTCCGTAGCTATTCGGATGTTTTGCGGGGAGAGAACCTGGAAATGATCCAGAGGCGAGACACAAGGATTGGGTGGAATCCCATCAACTGTTGCCCGCGGTTTCCCTTCGAAGTTAAAAGCGCAAGCCGACCCGAGAGCGAAATCGAGAAAACAGTGAAGCAGTGAAGAGCCATCCTGTGTGAGGGGTCCATGGACGCAATTTCGCTCGCCGACCCCAGGAGTTGGCAGCGAAAGCTGGAGACTGATAAGCCGAGCTGCCTGTCGCCGCTCTTGCCGTGGTGCGCGGACTCCCGTCAGAAGCCTGTAGCCCGGGTTGTCTAGACAGATTATGGGAGCACAGGAGTTGTGGATGAACTTAACCATACACTTGGAGATTTCCCTTAGTGTATTCCCGGGGCCAGGTTCTTGGATCTTGGGCCGGCATCATCAATGTCAGGCTCAAGTCCCGGTCGATGGGCCCGGCCTGTGTCTCGGAAACCGGCAGATGGGCCCCGCTCATGTCATTGAAGGCCCAATCGGACCCGGCCCCTGCCAAGACAACACGGGACCCCGTCGGTTGGGTTGGCGTTGGCGTGCGGAATCGGGATTGGCAAAGTGGTCCATGCGCGCCCAGCTGACAGAACAGCGGACCAACACCGTTTGCTCGTCGACGTGTCCATCGCGGTGCGGTGGCGGCATTCTGGACGAACAAGTTTGGATTCTGGGAACATCTCATTTGATCAACGACGAGCCGATGACGGGTTAAGACGAAGCGTGACCGAAACCACCTCCGTTGCTAGCCTCTCCCCACGACGACTACCCACATCTCCACCGTAACATCGCGACACGACCGCCGAGAGCTTCGAGCCCAGCGCTCTGAGTTGCAGTGCAACAACTCCGAACCGCAGAAGAGCAGATACCATGGTCCGAGATCAGAGCAAGCAGGGGCTGTTAGGGAACCCCTGGAAGTCGTCTCATGACAGCGACAGCGAGTCCGACTCGGACATCGAAGCCACCGAGTTCCTGGATCGTGTTGTGCCTATCCTCTCGGCTGATGCCATCCCACAACCTCCCGTGAAACGACGAAAGAAGTCCTGGGTATTACGATGCCTAGGGCGTCGAAGTCGCTGTTGCATCGGTCTGGCCGCGGCATTCGTTGTCTTCTGGATCTTCCTCACCGCAGGCGGTGCTTTTTTGTACAAGAAGTCTCAGCAGGAGCCACCATACGGCCAGTCTCCGCCATGGTATCCTTCTCCGAAAGGCGGTATCGCAAAGTCTTGGGCGGCGAGCTACGAAAAGGCGGCAAAGCTGGTTAGCAAGATGACGCTGGCCGAGAAGGTCAACATCACGACGGGAACAGGCTGGCAGATGGGTTTGGCCGTGGGCACCAACGGCCCTGCTGTTCACGTCGGATTCCCACAACTGCAGCTTCAGGATGGTCCTCTGGGCATACGCTTTGCCGATAACATCACCGCTTTCCCTGCCGGAATCACAGTCGGTGCCACGTGGAACCGGCAGCTCATGTATGCCCGCGGCAAGGCCCATGCGATCGAGGCCCGCCAAAAGGGTATCAATGTCCTTCTCGGGCCTTGCGTAGGTCCTCTTGGCCGCGCTCCTGCTGGCGGGCGCAACTGGGAGGGCTTCGGCGCGGATCCATACCTGCAAGGCGTCGCCGGTGCCGAGACGATCCGGGGAATCCAGAGCGAAGGCGTCATGGCCACCATTAAGCACTACGTCGGCAACGAACAAGAGCACTTCCGGCAGGCGTGGGAATGGGGAACCCCTCATGCCATCAGCTCCAACATCGATGACCGAACGCTGCATGAGCTGTACGTATGGCCTTTTGCTGATGCCGTGAAGGCGGGTGTTGCGGCCGTGATGTGCTCCTACAATATGGTCAACAACTCGTATGCCTGCGCCAACAGTAAGCTGCTCAATGGCGTGCTGAAGGACGAGCTCGGGTTTCAGGGTTTCGTCATGAGTGATTGGCTAGCCCAGCGTTCTGGCGTCGCCAGCGCCCTGGCAGGACTGGACATGACCATGCCGGGTGATGGCTTGAAGTGGGCAAATGGGCACTCACTCTGGGGTCCCGAACTTAGCAGGGCCGTGCTCAATGGCAGCGTCCCGGTTGAACGGCTCAACGACATGGTGACGCGCATTGTTGCGGCGTGGTACCAGTTGGGTCAGGATGACGAGACCAAGTTCCCGCGTCGTCCTCCAAACTTCTCGTCATGGACCGACGAACGGATGGGTGTCCTGTCACCAGGTAGCCCGAGCCCTCAGGACGAGGTTGTCGTCAACCAGTTCGTGAATGTCCAGGCAAACCACTCTGTAATTGCGCGCGAGGTTGCCGCTGAAGGCATCGTGCTCCTTAAAAATGACGACAACATCCTACCCCTCACCCGTCAAGGTTTCCGAAAGTTCGCTGGCGCAGACAAGCGAGACAATGAAAAGTTCCAGGTCGCGATTCTCGGTGAGGATGCTGGGCCGGGAGACGGCCCCAACGCTTGCAAGGACCGTGCCTGGTACGTAAATAGCGAAGCCGTGTGTTTGGAGCGAGTTTGCTAACGATATTACAGCAACCAAGGGACGCTGGGTTCCGGCTGGGGCTCTGGTGCGGTTGAATTCCCATACCTCGTCACTCCGGTGGATACTCTCCGCCGCGAATTCGACCAGTCCAAGGTTACGGTCCACGAATTTTTGACCAACAAGCCAAACCCGAGCGGCGGCCTGTCAGCAGCGTTGTCTGCCGTGGACTTGTGCATCGTCTTTGCCAACGCTGATTCTGGTGAAGGCTTCGTGGGTTGGGAGGATGTCAAGGGTGATCGGCCGAACCTCCAACTCCAAAAAGGCGGCGATGAGCTCATTGTCAGTGTGGCATCCAAGTGTGGAGGTGACGTCGTGGTCGTCATCCATGCTGTCGGTCCAGTAACGATGGAGAATTGGATTGACTCCCCCAAGGTCAAAGCGGTTCTCTTTGCCAACCTGCCTGGTCAGGAGTCGGGCAACGCGCTGGCTGATGTCCTCTTTGGCGACACCAACCCGTCCGGCCACTTGCCGTTCACCATCGGCAAGACCCTCGCGGACTACGGCCCCGGTGGCCAAGTCTTGTACACGCCCAACGGCATGATCCCGCAGCAAGACTTCAAGGAAGGCCTTTACGTGGATTACCGTTATTTCGACAAGTACGGGATCGAGCCGCGGTTTGAGTTTGGGTTCGGCCTCAGCTACACCAACTTTAGCCTCGACAACCTCCTCCTTACTGCGCATAAAGACAAGATACCTCTTCCTTCTCCCCGTCCCACCCCAGCTGCCGAGCCACCGAGCTATCCGACTGAGATCCCTCCAAAGAGCGAGGCCTTGTTCCCTGCTGGCTTCCGCAAGCTGGAAAAGTACATTTACCCATACCTTGAGTCAGTGGACGACATCGAGGTTGGTCCATACCCGTATCCAGACGGCTATGACACGGTCCAGCCTCTCAGTGGGGCTGGCGGCGAGGAGGGTGGTAACCCGGATCTGTGGGACATTTATGTCAGCCTAGAGGTCGATGTTAAGAATGTGGGCTCCGTCGCGGGTGCAGCCGTGCCCCAGCTGTACCTCCAGTACCCGGAGAAGGAGGGTGTGGATTTCCCAGTGCGTGTGCTCCGTGGTTTCGACAAGGTCTATCTCAAGCCCGGGGAGAGCCGCCGGATACGGTTCGACCTCACGAGGCGTGACCTGAGCTACTGGGACGTGGTGGAGCAAAACTGGGTGCTGGTAACAGAGGGTGAGTACACGTTCGAGGTTGGATGGAGCTCCAGGGACTTGGTCCTGACTTTTCCATGGTAAACGGGTGATCTCTTCGTGGAATGGTTTTATTCCTTCATATTATGGGTTATATCTAAAGAATAGACACAGCTACTGCTTGGGAGCTGTATATCCTTTCTGCCCCTGAGCATCCAACACAAAGCTCACCGCCTCATGGGAACCATAGGCCTGGAGGGTTAGGGTCCCCCCCCCCCCTTTTTGTCCTTGATGCCAGATGCCAAGCCTGACATGGCTCCCCGCCACTGTCAACCTCACCCCTCCCCCTTAAACCCAACCCACCATGTGGTGGATTCCCCATTGTCTGCGTGGCATGTTCCGTTGACCACCGAGTTTACACGTGGAATTCCGGCGTTAATGACCTTCTTTCTTGTGCTGGCCCTCGTCTAAGTCTGCAACCTGTCTTTCTTCCGTTCAAATACCCCACGAGTAGCCCAGCGTTCACGCTTCTCCTTCCCCCCAACGCCCACCGCCAAATCTACTGCCCGACCAACGTCAAGTTAAACCCGAGCCACGAACGGCATAACCGCAACTATGTCCGGCGTCGATGCCCCCGAGATCCTGGCCGCGTATGAAGCGGTTCGCTCCGACAAGGATGACACCAACTGGCTGCTCATTTCGTACGCGGCGCCCACGGGCAACCAGCTGGTGCTGAGCCGGACTGGCTCGGGCGGGCTGGCCGAGCTGGCCCAACAGTTCGACGACGGGCAGGTCCAGTACGCGTACGTACGCGTCGAGTACGCCAATGATGCCGAGAGCAAGCGCGTCAAGTTCGCCCTCATCGTGTGGATCGGCCAAAACACCAAGATCATGCGCAAGGCCCGCGCCAACATCGAGGCCGGCACCGTCAAGAAGGTCCTGTCGCACTACAGCATACAAGTCGATGCCGACGACCGCCGCGATCTCGACGAGGCCGAAATTGTCGCCCGGCTACGGAAGGCTGGCGGCGCCGATTACAATGGGGGCCGCGGGTGACGCAGGGACGCAACATAGGGGTGAACAACATCGGGACATTTTGGTTGAGCGAAGGAGGTCGATCCTCCTGAGGATGTGCGAGTCGGAGTGAAGGGGCCATGTCAATTTTGTCAAGCATAGCGCGGATACTGCGGGAATACACTCTGGTCTTTATTCGACACCTGTCATCTCTTCCGAGACTCGGCATTCATACCAGCCAGGCAACGGCGGTATCACCAACTTCTACCCAAAATTTCATAACTTTGTTTTCCCTGGTCTTGAGACGGTCACAGCACGGCGAGCCAAGGTTCCAGGACACAAGGTCACGGACTATCAGTGTCCATTTGCATTACTGTCATCCGTTGTGAAAATGTTTATCAGCATTTCTTTAACTTGGGGGATTGGGTCATCAAGCACTCCGGTCATAAATCTAGCTACACGAGAAACGAAATCCCCATCAAAAACAGGTCATTAAAAACGGCACATGAGAAACGAACCAACACTCATCGCACCTCATGTCATCAGCCTCTCATAACCAAACGCCAGCAATGCACATCAACCCCGCTCTCTGCTTACTCCGAATCCGGCACGACGCTCGCCGTCATGGCCAGCGGTCCGCAGCTGCTTGCGCGGCCACCGGTGAGGACGAACCGCATCTCATCAGTCTCCAGGGCCCGGAGCGACGCCTCGGAAACATCCCTGACCAAGAATACCTTGTCAAGCTGGCCCTCGATGGCGCACATGACGGGGAAGAGGTGATCGTCGCCCGCAATGCCGAGCAGCACCGGTTCGCCATCGTCGCGGGCGATGGGCGCCAAGCTGATCACACGCGAGCCCACGGGGAGGCGATCCCAAGTGGCGAGGCGCAGGCGTGACGCGCCGACCTTGGCGAGCTCGTCGGGGAAGTAGTGCAGAATGCGCTCGGCGGAATCACTGTTGATTAAGTATGGCACTGGCGAATCGGAGGGAAGGACCATAGCGTTGAGCACCGTCCCGTTCGTCAGCAGCGCAATATCCGCCGAACTTGCGTTGACGGACGCGACGAACAGGTTGCCGTTGGTGGCCGGGAGGAGTTGAGTGGTCCCCGATAGGTCGCGGACCGTGGCCACGCCGTTAGGAGGCAGACCCTCAATCGAGAACTGAGGCGTGGCCGTCCCTGTCGACGTGATCGCGGTGGCAGTCGTCGTGGGGACCGTCCCGTTGGAAGGAAGCGTCGAGTTGCCGTAAGGAGCATCGTCAGCCTGACGGGGCAGCGCGAGATCGCGGCGCTTGAATGAACCATGAGGGTTCATCAACCTGAACATGTCACCTTCGATGGCCGCCACGAGACGCAACGGGCCATCAGGGCCGTTCCGTGTGTCGCGGTACCAGATGACTCCGCTCTTCCTGATACCAACCCACGTGTCACCAAACATGCCGTTACCAAAGTCCATATCCTCGCTACGGTATGCCTTTAGATAAACGTTGTTCCAAATATCGCGGTTACGGAGTTGGGTCGTGCCATAGCAAATGTCGATAATCTGAATAAAGTTAGGCATGTAAACGGGGATCATGTCAGCCGTCCCTCCATTATACTGAGGTGGGAGAGAGCCGGGCCGCAATTGCAAGCCGACCTGGATTTCAGACGCCTTCCAGTCCGGGACGAGCATGGTGGACGAGGGCGCCTGCGAGACAGGGCCGGGTCGGATGTAGACCATGCCACTGGATTCCAAGCCGACCCAGGTACGCAGCTCGGCGCCATAATAGTACAGCATGAAGACGGACTTCCGAATGCCGGGTAAGGGATCTTGTCCATTGGTGCCGGCCAACAAGATGTCGGTGTTGATCTCGAGGTGGTTGCCAACATACCAGCGGCTAGCAGCCCATTGGGTGATGTCGATGTTGCCAAAGACGACCGAAACGATCTGGAAAGGATTCAGCTGTACCAGCGTGTGGCCATCAGAGGCGGAACCCGTGGTATACGAGGTGGAGGGAGCGGCCACGCACGTCCCGTGTCCCTGGGGAAGAGACGGGTTAGGCCTGAATGTCACTGCGTAACAGTCCTGGCCCCGTGTCGCCTTGCACCAATCCAAGCACCCTGCCAGGCCGCCCTCGGTGGTCGTCGACGGGTACGGGTTCGAATTCGACAGCACGCTGCTGCAGTAAACTCGGTACTGGTCGCCATCGATGGCAGAGATGACTTGACCGTCCCAGTCGGGGCACTTGACGCTGCCATCGTCCTCGTCTCCAGGAAGAGGAGGCGGGAGGCTCGGGATCTCAGGATTGCCAATGATCGTGCCGTTGTTGCCAGGGGTGGTTGACTCGTCGTCCGAGGAGCCGCCAATCAAGGGGATGCAACCCTCAGCGAGCGCCGGGCTTGCCCATTCAAACAGCTTCCACTCGTGGAAGTGATCGATTTCGAGGGTAACTTCGTTGGTGAGCTTGATGTCCCAGGCAATTCCGGGGCATTCGTCCTCGCCGAATGAGATCTCCTCGGTTCCGAGACTGATCTGGGAGGCGGCTGTTGCCGTGATGCCCGGAGTATCAACGAGCTCAGCGCCCTGCCTGAACAGGCCGTTCAAGATGTCGATGCCGAACCAGACGCCGACCGGCACGCCAACGGCGGCAGTGGCAGTGGCAGCTCCGTGAACCTGGAAGGCATAGTCCACCTCCGGAGTCCATCCCGATTGTCTCGAGTTGCGCGAGTCCTTGAGGTCCAGGACCGCCTCAAAGCCGGACCAGGTGAGCGACGCGCCCGTCATCAGCTGGCCTTCAGCCTCAAAGCTGACCACAAACTTGCTGCCAGCCTTGATGGTGGGACCCAGCGTGACGATGCCCGGAATCGACCATCCGGGGAGGCCCCTTTCGAAGATCTCTTTTTCGAACTCTTTCTCCCACTGGGCGAAGCCGTTCACGCCAACATACATGCCGACGTACAAGTTGCCTTTGATGGTGATGCTGGCGTGCTTGACTCCGCTGAGAGGAGTGGCTGAGATCTTGCCAACAGCCTCAATCCGACCGCGAGCGCCACAGTTGATGCAGAAGACATCAACGCCAGGCTCAGGTTCGATGTCACCGAGGAGAGTCTCGGCGATGTTTTGCAACCTCTCCTTTGTGGCATCGAACTGCTGGTGCTTTTCGTCCATGGTGTATCGGTACACCCTCAACGCTCTGCCCCATGGAGACGAAACCAGGACGGAATCTGGAGCCATGAGGTTCACGGGGAGTACGAGGGTGTTCTGGTAATCACCCGTGACCGCAAACTTGGCGAGTTCGACGGCGTTTTTGGCAACCGCAACAGCCACGTCCACAATTGCGCCACCGACGTTCAGCATAAACTCGACTCCGTCCTTGACAAAATTGTACACCCCGACGGCGAGCTGCTTGCCAACTTCGTAGGCCGCGACAGCCACGGTCTCAACCGCCTTAACCACAACGTTAACCACTGTGGTAACGGCGTTGCTAACCCATGAAACGGCTTTCGACAGCCAACCCCATCGTGGGCGCAGCGCAGGCGTCTGATCCTCAGGAATCTCCTCCGGTGCGTCGAAAGCAAGTGCTAGCACAGCCTTATGTCAACTTGTTAGTGCGCCGTGTTTCCATGACCGTCTTGGCTAATCCAAAAACGGGACAGGAGTCACGTACCTGAGCATCATGGTCATCGCTGTAGAAACCGAGTTTCTCATCGAGGGTTTTGTCGAAGTTCCAGCCGCATGGCACAGCAGGCAACCCGAGCAAGGTGTCCGACTCGGGACTGCCGCATGCATCGACCGGCTCTTCCTCTTCCGCAGGGGTATCGACGGTGATGTCTCCAAAGTCGATATCAAGCTCAGCAAAAACATCCTTGAGCTCCACGGTCTGACCGAGGGCCTCGAATGAAAGCGAAGCATCATCGAAGGAGATGGTGGTGGCGAGGAAGAAAGCGTTCTGACCAGTCTCGTCGTCGCTGCAGGTTGGCGCCGTGGTGATGAGCAACACCTCCTCGTCACTCGGCCAGGTGTCCTTGGCGTAATAGAACGGATAAGACGTGTTGAAGCGACCATGCAAGACACCAGCCTCGCACGCCACATCCTTGATCCAGATGGAGTGATCGAGAACGATGGAGGGGTAGCTGTAGGTGATGTTAAGACGCACAACAACAGGGACGGCATCACTGCCATCAGCTTCACTCTGCGTGCCGTTGTACCAAAGCTCGGAAACCGGGTCAGGAGTCAGGACCCCAGTGCCGGCCATGTTCACTCCGGGAGGCGGAACTGGACCCAATGTAGCGATGGGTGCTGGCTCCAAGACGATCGGCTCGAAGAACTCCTCAGTGTCATCAGGGCCGGGAGTCGAGTTGGTGACAGTGGGGAAGTTGAAGATGGAACCAGGCGACTTGAGTTGCTTTGCCGTCCACACGTGGGCCAGCTCGATCGACTCGTCGGCGACGCTCTTCATGTAACACCACGGGGCAACGTAGCTGGGGGGATCACCAATATGTCAGCCCGGGGCCACAGAACGTTGGGAACTGCAAAGCAAGGGGGACTCACCTAACATCAACACACTCGGTATTCTCGTCGCAGGCCGCGATGCACTCTTCGAACGTGTCCGTCGTCGTCGCGTCAATGTCGTTGCCGGCAAAGTCCACCCCGCAAATGATTTGATAGAGGCCGTTCTTCCCCGAGGTGTACTTGACGAGATGGCTGGCATTGTTTTCGCAGCTAAGGGCAGCACTGGGGGAAGCCGTTGGGGCTGACGGGCTCGATGGGGCTGTTGTTCCTGTTGAGGTGACCTTCCGCACGGCGCCCCAAACAGCAGCATTGTCGACAGCCGGCTTTTGCTCTTGCTTGAGGTAGCAGGCTCCGTGCACATACGCGACGTTGACACACTTGTCGTTGGAGTCGCATGCTTCGATACATTCTTCGAATGACGCCGTGCCAAGGCCGAGGAGATCGCCGCCCGCATAGTCCTTGCCGCAGGTGATCTCGAAGTCGTCGTTACTGGCCTGGTAGATCACGCCGTCGCTGGCGTTGTCAACGCAGGAGAGAGGCGTTTTGTTATCGTCCTCGCTGCTGCTGGCCTGGACGAGCCTGGCACCCCAAACCCATTCGCGCTCAGCGGCCTCACCAACGGTGTTCTTGAGGTAGCAGGACTCGCCGACGTAAGCGACGGCCTTGCAACCGGGGGCAGCAGCGCAAGCCTCCACGCATCCTGCGAAAGTGCTCGTGCTGGTGGCTCCCATATCCCCACCAGCGTAATCTGTGGCGCAGACGATTTCAAAGACGGCGCCGGTCGCAGCGGTAAAGGAGGTCTGGTGGCTCGCCTGATCGACGCAAGTGATGTCGTCAGGACCGGCATCTGCCAGCGTCCCCGGGACGCCAGCAAGGCCGAGGATGGCCAGCTGGCGAAGCCGGACCATGGCGGCCGAGCGTAAGAAGACGGGCTCGGTTGAACGCCGGAAGTGAATGAATGGATGCGGTGGTGTGTTATACCACCGGTAGAAGTGTGTAGTGAAGCCAAACGAATGGACTCAAAGATGTAATGAGCGTACGGAGAGCAAAGATCCCTCCAAGCCGGCAAAGGAAAGGCCACAACCGGAGTTGTTGATGGGATGCCGATGCTTCATCGACCAGAGATGGTCACACAGCGTATCCCTCCGCTTAAATATATGCGTCCCTCAAGCCCATGCTTCCAGGTTGATGATATTGCTGCCCGTCTCCATTGCTGGACTCTCTTGGCTCGTCCCTGACACTATTGATCAGACCCTTGTCGTGAGATAAACTCTTTGCTGTTCGGTTGACGCTTGCTGGAGTCTCATCCATACCAGTAAGCAATAGTCGATTTTGTGGAAGGGAATGGGCCGGGATTAGTCTAGGTTTGCCCTTCCAGCTCGCCACGTTCCCGCTTAAGACCGACTCCGGATCATCGTGGATAGGGCTGAAAGTCACAGATGGGTCTGGACCAAGATGGCGGAGAAAGCTATTGACTTAACACATCCCATGCCCCAGGACAGCCTGCCGAGTTGTATTGACGACGAGAATCACAGGGATCTGCTCAGCTCTCCACAGTAGAATAGAATAGCAAATCATGAATTATTGATGAGATTCGCACGCGGCACATGCTGCAGAGGCATATCATCGTGTGCTTTGGAAGCGTACCTGATTCAAGCAGTGTCGGTTGTACGGAGTAGTGTACGCCGTGGAGGTGGTACCGGATGCTCGGTTGAGTGAGATCTGTGGTGATCACCATGTGGCGACAAGGGACTCTTGTCACTATCCATGCTTGTTCGGAGTAGTTGAGTCCCGATTTGGCAAATTTTCAGCTCTCGGAAATCCGCTGCGGCTGATCCCTTATACACTAAAAGGTTGGAACTAGTGTAAACTACCGGTTTGACTCCACCTGAACACTGTCAGCAACGACGCTTGCAATCTGCAGGGCGTAGGTAAAAGCTCTGGTCCAGTGGCGAACATTTCGTAAAGGCGATATATAGAACCAACAACGTGCTGTCTTTATCCGATTGTTCAGTTAATACATGGCTCGGTGAGTCTTGTTAGCATTATCTCCGGCCAACGTTGACAGTATTAATCCCATCGCGATGAATCAAAACTGCGGCTCCGCACTCTTCGGCATTCGTGGGTCAAAAAAAAGGGCGCGCGTCGGTGGGTTCTGTCGAAAATTCTAGCGTGAACCAGGGCCCAACAGTCAGCCCTCCGCTCCGGCGAGTTGGGATTCTGCAGCTCCAATAGGCGTGTGGGACTCCGCGCCGCTGCGGGTTGTTTATTGCCGAATACCTGCGGTAATTACCTACCTACCTACCTACGGAGAATTTACCAAGTAGACCTCATCCTTTCCACGGCGACGCACCTCATCAGATGGAGACACGGATGTGGGAGCGGGACTCTGTTTGGCTTGCCTCTGGGCTGGGTGGATAAGGAAAGATTACTACCTACAGTACATCATACTATCCGGGTGGTATCCTGCGATGTTTCTTCCTGTTCATTTCTTGTCTTTGTCCTCTCGTGCCTTCCGGACGTCGAGCAGGCTCCAGGAGAGCGCTCAGACATACCCCAGGCGAGGTCAACTGACTGTCAAGCTCTCAGGGCGAGAGGATATTTGAGGTAAATTCGAAGAAAAGGCGCGTGAAAAATACGCCCGGGAAAGGTATTGAGATGGAAATACATGACCACACAGTGCCTTCATCCTGCGAACGGATGGCGGACACGCATGATTCCAGTTTTCAGGTGGTTTTCATGTACCTGGTACGTAGGGCCTAACCCCAAATGGTCACCATGGGACCGGGTACAGAACCCAGCGCCATCGCGACAGGCCTGCTGAGTGACCCCAGGCCAACAAGGAAGGTGTCAAGTGAATATGCAGACGACCTGTTAGGTACATGTACCTCCCGAGGCACCTAGGCATGTATCATGTCGTTCAGGGACCTCGGCGGCGTGGAGGTGGTCAAACAATTTGGCAGGAACGGCAGTATCCAATCGTCAGAGGCCGAGAAACTAGTAAATCTGCCGTGTTGCTGGAGCTCCCGCCTCCTCGTGATACGTCATCTTGATTGAGTTCATGTCACGGGGGATGTGAAGGGGTTTTCCCTAGCAATTTACAGATGTCAGTGGGTGACATATACCCTATATGCACCTTATAAGCTTATTCTGCGGCCCGTACTATAGGCACCATGGCATGAGCATGCTACCAGGTATGCGTGACCTGCATGCCAGATGTTTCAACGTCAGCCAGGGACACGAGCATCAGCCTCATTAACTACGATCTTTATCGAGGGAAGAAATGAAGAGGTAAAGGATCAGGTATGATGATCCCGGTTTCTGTCATCAACCCCAAACTCCGATCAACTACTGCCATCTCCTTTCCTCATTAAATGTGATCGTCGGCGAAGTCTGGTTCTTTGTCCAAGTCATGCTGTCAGTCGTCGTTAGTAGCGGGCTCTTGTGACCGTTGTGCCGTGAGATGTCCTCTTGAACAAGGCGTTGAATAATTTCTGAGTTTAAGTTAGGCATTCATCACATCCGGCAGTTTTCGTCTTGGTTCTGGAGCGATTAGGTATATATGTCAGATGTCTCCCAAGAATTCGAGAGTGTAAAGACTGAGGAGGAAAAGAATGAACTGCTCCATCAGGCAGCTGTTTCACTCCCGCGCATTTGCCATATCTCAGAATGTCCTGAGACTCTTCATTTTACCGTTCTCACATCGGTGCAAGATGTTGGAGTAACTGAATACCAGACGGCGTCCAAAAAGGGCTACGTGTGCGTATCTGACGCGAGGGACAAAGGAACTCATAATCCCAACGGTCTGTTTGAAATAATATTAAGAAACATTCCCAGGCCCACGACTGTTAGCATCAAATCTCCCAACCATCGTCTACTGGGTAAACAATTCCTTCATTCACTGATCAGCCTAGATTGAAAATGTATAGGCATGTAATTTCTGGATGATTATTTCGTCTCCAAATCAACAGAGAGACCTGACGGAAAGCTCTCGATGTACTCGGGGCTGAGCATGCGGGCAGGCCCTTAACCCATCGTCGATCGACACCCGGGAGTCCGGACGAAGAAAACCGGATTTTTCGGAGGCACAGAGTCGCATGGCTACCTACCTAGGTAAAATTAATAAATCAGTATAATTCTCTAATTTAATTAATCAATGATCCAGCTTGTATAGATCACCCATGGTCGACCAGCTCAGTCATCACCAGTCGGCCTTCTTCCACAAAACCTTTTACCATGAACCCACGCCAGGAACTTACTTTTGCTTCCGAAGATTCTGGGATACCAACCAAACAGCGCAACACACGTTGGTTCCTGGCTACCATATGTGCCATCTCTGGGTCATGGGACGTCGCTCAATATTGGCGGAAGAATTCATTGTCACGCTGCAACCTTGCTACCTTGCCCTTGCAACCTCGCCATGCCGGGGTCTAGCGTTCTCCGGGGGTGACTTCTAACACAACCCTGGAAGACATATTGTGTATGTCCTAAGGTACCACATGCCTAGCCGTTCATCCCACGAGAAAGGGTTCCGGGTTTTTCAGGTGTGCCGTTCCGTGCGCACCCATTGCCCAGAACCTGGGAAACATCAGCCCCAGGCCTGCACACTGCGCATTGACTCCTGACAGAGTAACATCAAACTCTCCAGAGATGTAGAGCCCCGGAAGAGATTGACCAAAGAATGCCTTGACTACGGAGAACAACGGGGGCTTCCGCTTTTCTGAGGACTGGCCGGGTACCTACCACAAATCATCATGTTCTTGGCCTGACAAGATGATTAGGGAAAGGATCCTCTCCTCCTCCAATCCCGAACCCAGTGCCGCACCGGATATCGAACGACACATGCACCCAAGCTTAGCGATTGGTATCGCCCTACCTACATAGGTTGATATCCGGCTTTCTGGAGTTACTTTAATATCTATTCTAGGTCAACCTACCATATGGCTCACCTGCAGCCCATGATTAGTTTCGGCATCACAGTTCACATCAGGGTCCTTCGACCAAGGAGATAGTATGTCCCCTACCCAAAACGGCATGCGATCCATGCCGAGACCATGTTGCCACCCTTTCAAAGGCCATTCGCGCCGCGAACAGTCTACCCCGAGTCTGTCGATTGCTGCCAAGATGGTGTAGTCGGCGGTACACACAGCCGGAGCAGCCCCGCCGGGCGTGCAGAAGCTCACCGCAGCTCGGTAAAATCGGCAAGCCGAGATTTAGCCTCATTCTCTGTTTCCCATGGATACCTATAGCAATGCTCCGGATAGTAGTGGTTGTCACCCAAGGTATCTTTATATTAATTCCCGTGAACATTGCTATTTCTCAGCAGTCGGGACAATCCAACATGTTCTGCGGATCTCTGATCTACAGCCGGCAGTCGACCCCTGGAATGAGGAGTCTATCATCGGAAGCGCGGGGAGAAATGGCCGTACCGGCATGGCCAGAGAACTTCAAATTCACCTCGATCCCGCCGTCTTGAAAACTTCCTCTCCTATGTCAGGGACCAACGTCTTGTTCATCATCGAACTCCTCCGCACGCCTGGCCTACGCCCACCGTGACTCTTAGTCCTGCGAGGGAAGAATCCTGACATGATGAGGTCCATCTATCTCGGTCTGGCAGCAGCACTCTGCTGGACAGGCGCACTCAGCGTCAACCTCGACGCGGCGAAGGATGGCATTGATGTGGTGGCTCTCGCTGCGCAACGCCGTGCCCTGAAGGCTCGCTTTGGGGCCAGCCACGTCGCTTCCCTTCTTGGTATTCGCCAATCGGGTATCCAATGTGGTCCCAGCGCTGGCAGATGCCCGAACGATCTGTGCTGCTCCGACTACGGTTGGTGTGGTGATTCGGTCGATCACTGCCACCCACTCTTCGACTGTCAGCCCCAGTATGGGTATTGCGGATGGCCGAGGCTGCCTCCGACCACCACCGTTGTTCCGACTACTAGCAGCACCTCGACGAGCAGCACTTCGACGACTACCACCATCACTCCGAGCTCCTCGTCTACGTCGACGACAACCACCTCTCAGTCCAGCACCAGCAGCACTAGCACCTCCATCATCCCCTTCCCTACGGGCGAGCTCCAAGTGACCACCAACGGCCAGTGCGGAAACAACACCGTCTGCATCGGCAACCCCAACTTCGGCCCTTGCTGCTCGCAGCATTTCTGGTGCGGTTCGTCCATGGAGTACTGCGGCCCCGGTTGCCGCTCGGAGTTCGGTGCCTGTGTCGGCATTCCGGGCCTGCCGGGCTACCCTGCGGGTAATGAAACTAGCCCGGTTACAAGCGCCGTTCCCAGCAGCACCACCACCACCTCAACCACCACCACCAGCACCACTACCTCGGCGGCACCGTCGTTCACCCTTCCGCCTGGCCAGCGCTCTAGCACCGACGGTCGTTGCGGCAACGGCGTCAACTGCCTTGGCTCACCCTTCGGACGCTGCTGCAGTCAGTTTGGCTGGTGCGGTGATGGTGATCAATACTGCCCGTACATCGTCGGCTGCCAACCTGAGTTCGGTTACTGCGACCCACGGTAGAAGGAGAAGGAAGAGGAATAGATGGGGAAGGGAGCTGTGGCTTTATGACTGGCGAAGGGAAAAGGCGATAGTGTCGGCTTGTGTATAGATGTCACCCCAGCTAATCCGAGTTGTGTTGTTTCATTAATTATTATGATCCTCCCGTGATGATCCTGGTCTTGGATTGATTGAGCGTTCCAGTGTCCTAGCTAAATTCCACGTTCAAGGCACTGAACAAACTGAAGATGGAAGACCCAAGGTTCGGGCGTCATTTATTAGATGAATGGATGGCATTCACATTAAATCATGTTCCCCTTTTTCCCGGCCTCCCCTTTCCCCAACCTTCCTTTTCCCTTTTCCCAACCCCGATGTTCCCAATTCCCGTTATGCAAACCCTATTACCCCGTTGATCGTCGCGCGTCATTAAAAGTCAAGTAAAGGATAGTAACACACGACCATCCACCCTTTTAGGGTGGATGAGGACAATACCCGAAGCAGATATCTTCCTTCGTTTGAGATCCACTGCAGAAAGTCTCACATTCATGGATGCCGTTTAGGCAGTGGTGGTAGCCTGAGGCTCGGCCTGTGAGCTGGCAGATTGGGCCTCGGTTGCCGCTGAATGATGAGTGCAGGTAGACTGATTCCCCTTAAAGGAAAGCTGCCGCTTCTCTGACTCCATTTTCTCGATGTCGTTCCTGTGAATCTGTCAGCCTCCGCATTCTTGAGGGTAATTGTGCATGTTTGAGCTTTCTCATTTGGAGCATACCAGTCTTGTCCTGGATTGCAATCCTGCCACCGCAGGTACTTGAGGAGAACATAAAAGCCGCAAGCCAAGAGAGAACCCAACAGAGGGCCAACCCAGTAAATCCAAAAGTAGCCCGGAAACGAGTGGCCAACAACGGCAGGACCAAGGGAACGTGCCGGGTTGAGAGAGCCACCAGTGAAGTAAACGCCTTGACGCATCGTGTTAGCCGACGTCTGACGTGTTGGAGACGACACACTCGCTATGGGTCACTCACCAACAAGCTCGCAGAGGAAAAAGGCGATGCCGATGGCGAGAGGAGCAAGGTAGGTTGCCTTGTGCTTCTCAACGGCCACCATGAGGATGACAAACACCAACTGAGCCGTGAGGAACATCTCAATGAAGAGGCCTTGGACAATGGTTGCTCCTCCAGCCAAGGTGGTTGCGACAACCATAGGGCCCGGAAACAAGGCCGACACAACACCCGCTGCAGCAATGGCTCCCAGGAATTGGGCAATGACGACAAGAACAAAGCGGACCGGCGAGAGACCGCCAATCAGAAGCAAAGCCAGGGCCACCTGAAAGAATGACTGTTTTAGCACATGTGTCCAGCCCATGACCAGCAATCAGTGATGATGACTGAGACATACCACAGGGTTGAACAAACCGCCAGTAACGCGGTAGAAGACCCAAACATTGGTCAAGAGGCTCATGCCGAATGCTAGTGCAATGAACATCAGATTGGACGTATTGGGCAAGCCATCGTTGTTGGTCGGAGGAGGCGTATTGGCGAGCTGGGTCCCGGCGAAGGAAAAGAAGAGAAAGAGGAACGTGCCAACAAATTCTCCCAGAACAGCCACAATGTTGTTGTGCTTCGTCAAGGGCCGTGTGAGCATAGGCAAGAAGGAAGAGCTGCCATTCTCGTGTCCGTCAGACGCGCTAAAGAAGGTGGGACGGCGTAGAAGTGTCATCGTTACAGTGATACGTATTCTGAGGTATAGGATATAGGAAGCTAAAGGAGTAAAGGAACAGGCTTGAGAGCACCGTCCGCCCTGGAGGTTTCAGCCTGAGGATATATCAAAGATGTATGGGACGAGGAGTGATGCGCAGCATGAAGGCCGACACCGTCAGGGTGAGGGCGCCCTAGATATATCTCATTGTCCCTCGAGGGGTGCCACTGACGTCGGTTTGATGTCATCCATGGATTGACCCCCGAGACTGGCCCGCGGCTTTCTTCCTCTCGCCATGCCTGAACCCTCTTAGGAATAATTCGGACAACCCCGCCATCTCAGACGCCTGCAGCTGCATTGCCCGGACTGTGAGCTTGCTGGTAGTCTGAGCTCAGTGGACCTGTGGCCTGGTCAGGACGCATCTGATGCGGTATCATCACCCGTTTTCGGGTCAGCCCGTTCAAGGCTAGCCGTGTTCATTCTTTGTTGACCGCTCCGGGAGGCTCCGGGGGTCTGGTCAGGACGGGAAGAAAAGCTTAAAAAAACTAGCACAAGCTGACATCTGCCAAGATCACCACACTGGAGTGAGTCGACCACGAATCGCATAACCCGCATTGAAAGCAAAGCACAAATGAGTTAGCCTCGAGCTGAAGTTTCATGCCATTATCTGGAATAATTTCTCATTCCCCAGGGTTCTAGACCAGATTTGCGGCAAAAAAGGTTGTCGCGCAGGGCCGAGACTCACAGGCATGCAAACGATCGGCGGAGAAAAACAAGCTCTCTGTCCACCACAACCTCGATGAGGTTGCAGTTTTTTGCCCTGCAGCTTGGAAACCCCCAAACCCACATGCGCTTCGACGGAGGAAGGACGCCACACCGCGGCTCCCTGTCGCCCGGTCGGAGAAGACCCCGAGGCATCCATACACCTAGCTAGTCCCACCCCTTGCCCATCCAGCCCCTAGCTCGCCGGGTTATTCTGGGACTTGAACGCCGCTAATCTCTCCCAACACAGCGAGCAACTCATCTTGCAACTTTTCATCATTCGCAACCGCGTTGGGTCGTTGCGCTCTTGAGTTGTAGAAATAGCCTCCGTTTGTCCAGTCTTCCTGGTCTTCACCCAAAGCCAACATGACAAAAGACTTGATGCTGTCCTCGATTCGTCCCGTCGCCGACGGTCCGCCCATTTTAGTCGGCACCCACCCCGGGTCCACCGAGTAGCAGCCCACCTCAGGCCATTGCCGGGCAAACGCCTTGGCGAGCATGACATTGTGGAGCTTGGTGTCGCTGTAACCCGATGCTGTGAGGTCGAGTCTGCCATGGCCGCCGACATTTGGTTGACCCCCTGCGTGCATGCCCGAGGAGACGTACACGAGCCGCTTTGGTTTGGCCATGAGGCAGGTGAGCAGGTACGGCGCGAGTGTATTGACGGTGAAAGTGGCGGGAAGCGGCTTGCCCCGCACCTGGCTCTGGGAGGAAGTGCTGTGGTCTTTGGCATTGCCGCTTGATCGAATGAAGACTCCGGCGTTGTGGATGATGGCGTCGTACGGTCCGAGCTTGTCGGCGTCGACGGCTAGGCGCTTGATCTCATCAATATTCCTCAAATCCGCTACCAGAACAGCATCAGCTCCCGGACATGCCGCTGCTGCGTCCCGTGCTCGCTCGGGGTTTCGAGCGTGCAGGACAACCTGGTAGCCTTGAGAGACAAGACGTTGTGCCGTCAAGGAGCCCAGGCCGTCGGAGGAGCCCGTGATGAAGAACCGACTGCGAGCCATCGTGCGGCGAGATCGAGCAGGCCAATGATGGTGAGAACTGTGAATTAATCGGTAGTATCTGGAGGTCTGTTCACACTATGCAATCTCCTCTCATTTGCTGACCCAGAACACCGGCGTCATGCAGCGAAAAGGGACAGGTTTGTGATTCGGGGACGAAACATAAAAACCTGCACTTCAGAAGCATGGGAACGGAGAGGCGGATCTTGGCAGAGATGAGCTGGGGTTGTGGAGGAGTTATCCTGGACGTACCCCTGTTCTGCGTCAAGGGATATTCGGCTTACCTGACATGGTAGTCCGACCTAGGTACCTGACCTATACGGGGCGCGGCCTACCCTGTCAGTCCGGAGAGATTCTTACTTGGCGATATTCTTCCACATAACAGGTCAAACTGTGCCTCTGCACCGTGGCTATGTGAGCTGGGAATTATTTCCCGGCGAGGCCCCAAGCAACCTGTCAGTCTGACATTCAGAATAGGTCCA
Source organism: Mycothermus thermophilus (assembly GCF_041956435.1). NCBI lineage: Eukaryota > Fungi > Ascomycota > Sordariomycetes > Sordariales > Chaetomiaceae > Mycothermus > Mycothermus thermophilus. Next base: position 43,884 of record NW_027191428.1, read on the forward strand.
GCAGTTCCAGCCCACGACGATGTGCCCGAACAGTGCCTCGGGTACATACCTGATTAGGGTACTGAGGTGTTAGAAAATGAAAAAGAACGAGGCAAAAGAGAAAGACGAGATGACGAGTTGTCCAGGGATATCAAGAGCGATCGGTCATGAAAGAGCGACGCCCTCCGTACATACATCTTCGGCGTCTGTCTTGGCGTCCACTGGTCGTTGACAATCATGATTCCATTCCGAAAGAGAAGCCTGCGAGGGCAGAAGACACCTGTTATTAATTGCGAATCCATCTGAAGCATCAAGCCACTAAGACTACCCGTAGGATCTAAGATGGAGCAACTCGGTGCGTGAATTATCCCAGCTCATTGAATTTTCTCGAAATCCATCAGCCGAAAGAAACACCGAGTCTTCGGCGCCGACCTAGCTCTGCGGGTTGGTTGTTGTTCCGATGTCAAGCGCTGAGGTAGCATTGTGCCTGGGGCAGGTCGAGCTGACAGTTGAGGCTGCTCCTATTTCAGGCAACCCCAGGGGCTGGGGTTGATCTTCCGATTCGGGGGTGACATCCCGCCTTGTCGCAGGCCAACTGCTGACACTCCAGACGGTTCAACCATTGGGCCACTCTCAACTGCTAGATGTGTGCAACATAGGAACAACTTTTGTGGTGATTATTGGTCGGCTGGTATGAGTCCGACTCAAGTCCCAAAGCGAAAATATGAACAACCTATTTCAGTTACCGAGTGTGTGGACAATACTACCATCGTTCAGTGAAGCTCGGTGTCACCAGTTCACCGTCTTAGGGGCCCGCCACATGAGAGTGGGCTCACTCACACGACCTGTGCCGCACGACTGTGTCTGAGAGTGAATGAGGCGAACATGATGACTTCATGACATAGTGAGAACTTTCACCGAGCTGTAGGCTCACTGACTTCATCTTTCTTGTAATCGTCCCGATCTCCGAAATGAGCGCAATCAATCGAGCAGTCATCCACCTCAACGAGTTATGCCGTCGTTCTAATTTTGCAATTTCACCATGGCTTCCAGAGGACATCGCGAGGAATCGCCATCTCCATTCGGAGTCAGCAAGGCGTTGGAGATACGCCGGCTACGGATCTCAACGGACGAACAACACCAGGTCGAGAGAGGGGGAAAGAGTCTTGTCATAAGGGCCCAAACGTGTATAAAAGGAGGACGATGGTTCGACATCTCCAGCTCGAAATCATCACCATCATCAGCAGCATCAAAGCCTCAGAGATCAATCAGCCTACAAAAGCAACAGCTTCCCAGCCTTCCCAGCCTCCAACAACCAGCCTTCAAAACACTCTTCTTGCTCAGCTCTTCTTAGCTTCGAAAGCAACTCCTTTTTCACTTTCAAAATGAAGTTCCAGCTCATCGCCGCTTCCACCGCTCTCCTCATCGCCTCGGTTGCCGCCCTCCCGGCCCCGACTGCCGAGACTGAGGTGAACAACCTGGCCATTGACGCCCGCGATGTCCAGGTCGTGGACGGCCTCGTTGCTCGCGCCGATGCGGCTCCCGAGCAGGTGGATGGCCTCCTGGCCCGTGACGACGACGACGACGATCTCGAATTGGATCTTGACGAGGACATGGACATTGCCTTGGAGGCTCTGTTCGCCCAGATTATGGACATCCCGGATGAGATTCTCGAGCAGGGCGACGAGGCTCTGAACAAGTGGCTCATCGAGAACGGCTACCGCGAGCCCGGCGAGCAGAAGCGCGACGTTGAGGAGGCCGACGACGATGCCGCCGAGGGTTCGCTGGATTTTTTCGACGCCGGTCTTGAAGGCTCTGAGGAGGAGGCCGATGGCGGCCTCGTGGCGCGCGGCCAGCTCGAGGCCCGCCGCAACAAGCTCAAGTGCGCCCTGGCCGTCGCGAAGATGATTGCGACCAACGTGGTTCCCGCTGCTAAGCTCCTGCGCATCAAGAAGTACATCAAGGCTATTGGTGGCGTCACTAAGGCCGTCAAGCTCATCTTCAAGGGCAAGAACAAGGCTCAGTGGATCAAGGCCGGCGGCCAGACCCTCTACAAGCTTGTCCAGGAGATCATCGGCATCACGGAGATCAAGAAGCACTGCTTCTAAAGTGTCACAACACCACAGCACATGGAATATGGCAAAATAAGACGGCATGGGCTCGGGTCTAGGTCTTTTTTTGGATACTAGGGTCAGGGGTCAGGTGTTCGGAGGGCTCGGTTCGGATTGCATTCGGATTGGGGTTTCCTGAGGGTGGTTGAAAATAAGGGGGTGGGAACGGGGAATGGTTTGGGATGGCGGTTCAGTTTGCTCTTGTTTTGCTTTGCTTTGTCTTCTTTCCTTTCTTTCTCGTCGCTCGTTTGACTATCTTTTCTCGCTTTTTTGTTGCTTGCTCTTTGTACTTCGCTCTTCCTGGGAAGCTGCCAATTTGAGTTGTTTTTCATTCAACAGATCTGGCTCATCGTCTCGCGTGATAAGATGCCCAAGGCAGAGGCCATGACGACACTTGAGATGCTTGAGATGAGTATCATGGGGCAAAAGAACAAAACTGCCGGTTCCCCATGAGGAACTTCCTCAAAGACCAAAAATCGACCCACCCAGGAGTCGAACCTGGAACCTTTCGATCCGTAGTCGAATGCTCTAGCCATTGAGCCAGCGGGCCTGATTACCTGTTGTTGAAAAGGTTTTCTGCACATGTGCTTTTAAGCGGTCTGTGAATTGTGGATTGTTGTACCCACCGATCAGGGGACCATCAGGGCAAGGGCCCGGGGTATCCAGGCAGGTTTGGTGGGCCGGGCCGGCCCGAGGTGGGACTCAGGAACGCCAGCAAACTTGTCTCAATGAGGAAAGGGAATTTTGCAGTGCGACTGGTCGTGTATGCCCTCAGGAAACACTGGTAAGTTGTCAAATTCGGCTGCCTACTCCTCAGCTATGTCCAATGCTTGACGCTTTTTGTTGATGTTCTCACTTCAGAGTTTGTGGCTGGGCTCGGTCCGGTTATCCATCTTGATGGGTCCACTCATCGGTCCGTGCCAAGCCGGAAGAAGTGGGTCACATCGCCGGTCTGTGCCGGTTCCATTCGGCCCGGGGTTGCGCAAGGCAGTGAGCCAACAGACTCTTGTCACAGTCAGTTGGCATAGCATGTAATAGCTCAGCCCACCTGATGCTGGTGCTGGATATGGACCAGACCCTCTTAGAGGATTAATACCCTCAATCACAAAGTCACAACTGAGATTCTTCCGATGCCATGCTGCGTGCTTGAACCAAATAAAATATGTACACTTCAAGTCTCTCTGTGGCCCTCAACTGTGTTCATATCCCTCCGTTTAAACCATCCGTTGACCGTATCTATGCCTCGAGTCAATGCGCGGAACAGTGGCCCGAAACCGAACGTCATCCGTCTAACGCGGACTGTGTAGAGGAAGAAGTACACCAGCCTGGAGGGGGTTAGTCAACCGTAACTCGGCATCTGGATATTGGTGCTTAACTTACATGCAATTGGTGACACAAAACATCATGAAAATGCCCATGTTGCGCCACTTCAGGGACGGATCGATGCCCAGGTGCTGAAGGTACTCGGCACCATCAGCATAGGGGCAGTAGCTGCAGTCGGCTGTAGAGTTGGGATTCAAAAGATATCCCCGGCCAATGTCCTTTACAAAGTCGCCCGCAAACTCCGCACACGTCTTCCCCGGTGGCGGGTCGAAATGAGCGGCCTCGGCCGGTAGGCAGCGCACCTCCTGGCCGACCAGAGTAGCTGAGAGCACACCGGATACCCAGTAGGAGGCCGGGTTAAGCCAGTACAACTACAAAAGTCGGTCAGCATATTAAAACGTCGGACCCGCATAATATGAGGTCGCCGGTTTGGAAGAGAGGCCACTTACCCAATGTTTCCAAAACACGTTCAGTTGAGAATACGGGACCACGACGCCATTGAACAAACCAAAGGCGACAAGAAAGCACGGCAATGTGTTGCTGATGACAGTAAAGTTGGGGGCCCATGAGCAGATCCACTGAGCCCAGCTGCTCTGGAATAAAAAGAAGAGCATCGTCATCAAAAACACATAGCCTGCCGATCCAGCATCTCGTGGCATGCCCGTTGGCAAGTACCACAACACCCAGTAAAGCACCGAGGCAACGATACCGCCGGGTATTTCGGACAGTATCTCGGCGGTTGCGAAGGAAGCCCACGAGTAAATCCGCGATGGGTACTCACGGGTCTCCCAGAGAGCCCGATCCATGTAGAACCGAGGGAGAACAGCGTTCATGACGGCCGCGGGAATCATCACGATGAGGAAGGAGGAGAATATGCGGTTCTGGAGGTCGCTTGCAGCTTCACCCAAGTTCCAAAAGGTAAAGCCGTTGAACAAGCCAATCAAAACGGCCGTCCAAAATCTTCCGTAGAGGTAGGATGGCGAGCGCCACTGCCGGCGGAAGATGCGCTGCGTAAGGAGAATGGTTTGTGTCGTCCACGGCGCCGCAAACTCCGACCGGACGGCAGTATCTCCCGTAGAACCAGAGAGAATGAGCGTCTGCGCCGACGCAACAGGATTTTGCCGCTCCTTGAGTCTCTGGATCTCTTTGATAAGCTCTCGCTGTTCGTCAGACTTTTTCCACTCATCATCCCAGTCGATTCTGGAGCCATCCGGCCGGCGAGCACCCTTGACGGCAGTTTCGAGCAGGAACTCGGCCACGTTGCGGCCAGGAGCGCAGTGTACGCCACGGTCTGCAAAGTAACGCACCACATCCACACCATCCTCTCCGACAGGACCAAAGTAGACCGTGTTTCCTCCGGGATTCAGGGCCAGAATCAAGTCGAATTGTTGAATCAAGTCCGACGACGGCTGGTGAATGGTACAGATGATGGCCAAGCCGGCGGCACACAAACGACGGAGGAAACGCACAATCGACATGGCCGACTGGGCGTCGAGACCGCTCGTCGGCTCGTCAAGGAACAGCAGAAGCGACGGGCGCGCAGCGAGCTCGACCGCGATCGTCAAGCGCTTCCGCTGCTCGACGCCGAGGGACCCCACCAAAGCGTGCTCGACTGGGCGGAGCTCCAGAAGGTCAAGAACAGTCTCGGCGTAGGCGAGCTTCTCGTGCCGTGGCACCCCGGGATCCTGACGCAGGATGGCAGAGAACTCCACGGCCTCGCGGACAGTCGCCGACTCCTCATGCACATCCATCTGCTCGACGAAGCCTGTCGAGCGGCGGAAATCGCTCGGAAGCGGACGCCCGTCCACGAGCATGCTCCCCGTCACCACCCCGACTGTTTGCCGTTGCGACAGGGTATTCAGCAGAGTTGTTTTGCCTGCCCCGCTGGCTCCCATCAACGCCATCATGACGCCTGGCTTAGCGTACCCGCTGATGTTGTTCAAAAGTCGTTTGGTGCCGGATGGCGTGGTTATGGTGTAGGCCACATCTTCCCAGGTGAATACTCTGTCCTTACTGATTAGGCTCTTGGGGGTATCGCTGCCGGAGCCAGAGGAAGCGGAGGTCTGAACTTGTGATTGAAGTTCATCCACTCCAGCTATGGCCCCTTTTTCCTCGTCGCCTTTGCTGCTGGAAGCAGTCCGCTTGGACTTCTTTGTGAAGACGAGCTTCCCAGGCCCGTGCCCACCAAACGATACAACCTCGGTGGCAAACATGGTGACTAGGAGATAGAGAGCTGTAAAGCCAAGGAGGATGCCAAAGTTTCGCCAAAGGTGGGATCGGAAGTAACCAAACTGCACCGCAATAAGGTCATCCCCTAGCACGTCAGTGCTTCCAGGGCGTGCCCCAGGGACGGCACATCCTTGATTCGCCGGCGAGACCTCTGGACCTTGAGGGACGAGGTCAGAGGGTGCGCAATCCAGCACACGACCATGGAACTCGTTGGACACGACCGCCTCGAAAGAGTAGCTCAACTGTGTTTCGATTCTCTTGTGTCAGTCCTTTCTCATATGTCTCTCAAGGAATGGGAGGCTGTCACTGACTGGATTGACATAGGCAATCCACCCGAACCATATCTTCTGCGACAACAGGACCGGCCGCGCAATGACGTAGCCTGTGCATATGGCAAGGATGTTCAAGGCCATGCTTGCGAAGCGGACAGCGTCATCAATAGTGGGCGACAGTGCTGCAAACAAACGGTACAACCCGGTCAGGGAGATGGCAGTCGTGTACGTAAAGAGGAGCTGGATGAAGAACTTGTCGGCGCGGCGGTCGAGGCCGCTCATAAAGTACAGGATCGTGACGAAAACGACAACCTGGGGGATGAGGACAAGAAAGTCGGTAAGAGCACGAGCGAGGATAACAGCGCTGGGTCGGTAGAAGGCGTAGTCACGGTGGCGAGCGATGACGGCGCGTCCTGAGACGGCTTTGATGAGCTCGGCCAGCTGAAGCCAGCCGATGAAGACGACGGCGAAGAAGACGGCGCCGCCGCGCACAAAGCTGCCAGCTGTCGACGATGGTGAGTTGTAAAACAGGGAGCCAACGATCAGCCCATTGCTGATGATGGTGAAGCACTTGGAACCCAACTCCGTCTTGTTGCCCCAGATGAGCCACAGTTCACGCCGGGCACACACAGCGACTTGTCTCCAGAAGGGCACTGTGTAGTTGGACTTTGATGGTACTCGGCGCGACTTTTGTGCTTGAACCGACTCCTGGAACTGGCGTGTGTCCGAGTGACCTGTTGCCATGAGATGGTTTTCAAATTCAGCCACATCTGCCAGCAGTCGCTGGTAAGCAGGGCTCTGCCGGAAAGCCTTTTCGAGCTCCTCGGGTGTTTTGGGGCAACGCTCCTCCCAGCCTTCGCGGAACCGGCGTGATACGGGATCACAGAGTGAGGTCAGGAAGTCGGGTGTCGTTTGGCGTGGCGCTGCATAAAACCCAAGGTCTTTAAAATACTTGCGCGCCTCGGTTGCCGGGCCTTGATACAGCATCCTGCCTTGGTCGATCACCAGGACACGGTCCATAAGCTCGTAAATGCCCTCGCCTGCCTGGTACAAGGTGGTGATCGTTGTGCGTCCTGACACGTCTGTCATGATGCGCAGCGACCGAGCGTAGTCGAGTGCCGTGGACGCGTCGAGCCCGCGAGTTGAGTTGTCCCAGCAAACCACGGCGCTCTTGGTGGCTAGGGTTTCGGCGATGCTCACGCGTTTGCGCTCGCCCCCTGACACACCGCGGATAAAGGCGTTTCCGACGAGAGTATGCTCGGTGTGCCGAATTGAGAACATGCGCAGGAAGGCATCCACAATGGTGTCGACGTGGTTGCGCAAGCCACGGCGAGTTTTGTTCAGCAATGCAAACCTCAACGTCTGCCCGACGGTCAAGGCTGGCAGATGCTCGTCGTTCTCGGGGTTGTAGACGACCTCGCCTCGGTATCGACGCCGTACCTCGTCTGCGGGAATGCCCCCGTACGACACTTCGCCCTCGACAGCCGCGTACCCATCGCGGTTGTTGGCTATTGCCCGCAGGAAAGTGCTGCATCCGCTCCCTGGTCGTCCAAGAACCAGCATCATCTCTCCAGGCCGCACGACGCCGGTGAAATCGTGAATGAGGGTGCGGAGCTCACCATGAGCGCCGCGGCCAAACCGCAACTTCGGGAAGTAGCGGCAAAGGAGGTGGTATAAGTCCGGTCCGAATGTTCCCAGGATGAACGTCGGCAGCGTTCGCACCGTCGAGGTGCCCGTAGGCGCGCCCTTGACGGTCAGGTGTTTGAACACCACACCAACCTTCTTGGTTGACTCGCCGGTGTCGGTCCGTTTCTCGAGATGGCCGTCTCGTATAAACTTCTCCAGAGAGAAATCTTCGGCATCAGTGCTGTCTGCGGCATCTCCTTGGGTTTCTTCCACATTCTCATGGTTTCTCCTTTCTTGAGATTCTTTGTTCTCCATCCGGTTGGCACGAACTTCTGGAATCATCTCCTGGTCTTGTCGGCTCTTGCGGGACATGATTCGATGCAGGATACTCTTCCCACTTCTTGTTGACCGGTGCGAAGCGGCGCCGTGCGACGTTGTCCGCATCATGCCTGCGCTAAGCTCCTGTTGCAGCTCTGCCAACTCATGCATGGCGGCCAGTTGGTTGACGGGTCCGCCGACATCCCTCTCCCCCCAAATACCCTCTTCGCCTTGAGAGACTGAGCTGGCGTGGGCATCGCGAGCTTCGCTCGAGCGCCTCTCTGGGGAGGTCGTTTCATCGCGGTGATGGAGAGGGATGGTGAGACCCTCTTCGGCCGTCCGACGCAAGGCCTCTTCGGTGGACTCGCTAAACATATCGGCGGGATCTCTTTGTGGACAATACTAACGAGGTTGTCAAAGAGAATAAGGCCTGGGATCCCGCCGTGTCAAGACTCGCATACTTGCTGAAGACGACTAGATTCCTGTGACAACAGGTGGCTCGAATGGGTGAACCGAGAGAATTGGGCGCTGAGTACCGTATATTTATGGGGACTACCGATGATAGCTATTTGTGATTTCTCAGCAGTCATGGTGGAGATTTCGATATCTTTCTTTTGGAGATCAAGGTTTTTAGGTACGGTAGTTTGACCGCCAAAATCGCAATCGAAAGGAAGCCAGGGTCCCGGCAAAGGTTGCCGAAGCCCGGGGAACGGTACCGGCGATAGTGTCGTACATCCGCAGCTCCCGTTACCGCCCCGGAATGTGACGTTCTCCAACCTCTTTGGCACCTCCTCAGCTTAGTCGATGGCGTGCTGGTCCAAGAGCCATTTCAAGATAAGGTCAGCCAGTGGTTAATCGGGTCACGGCTGAAGCCCAGTCTTGCCATCCTGCTTGACCGGACTTAAGCCGTTTTCCTGGTCACCCGTGTTCCGTGTTCTGAACTAGATCACTGACAAATGGGAAAGGTCACCTTCAGTGAGTTCCTCCGAACTTACAAATCCGCCAGCGTGACTACTTACATCGATGATGCTTCCAAGGTCATCAAGGTTCCCAAAGACCCCCAGCTTCCCCAGGCCGAGAAGTGAATCACCATGATGCAAGGAAGGGACAAACATTTGTAAGCCAAGCTTTGGATTTCAAGCTCCATTTCAGATTTTATTCTCCCAAGTTTGCTGGTTAAGATGAACCCTGCGATCTGCTTCCGTCAGCATGCAGAGAAGCCGTCATCCGCTCCGCCCCATCAACCAAGAGCTGGATTCGTCGCGAGAAGATCGATTCAGAATGAAATCATCGGATACATTCACGGAGGTGTGGGTTTAGTGCCTTCTTGCGGGGCTAAGCCGCAGGCGCAGGGTGGGGGGCCAAGAACCGGCCGGCGACGAGGAGGTCTGGGGTAATGTGTGTGTCACCTGGGCTGGGACCATTGAATCTACCGTGCTATCCGCCATCAAACCAGCCGGGCTAAACAAAGGATCCTGAGGAACAATAGGTAGTCAAGACCTGAGAATCAAGGGTACAAGAGTCCCCGAAATACGATGGAGCGAAAACGGTGTGGACGACAAATCCCTTCATGGTTATGTGGTTCGTCTCATCATCAATAAAATGGAAATATGGACAACATCAAACACCCATGTAGACACCGATATATTCCAAGATATTCGTTGCTTAATATTCCAACACAACTGGCCGACCCTATCTTCCACTCACACACCCAGTATCTCCCCCAGTCCGTCAGTACCCATCCCCTCCACCTCCCATCTTGAGCTTCAGCATCTCCCTCAACGCCGCAATCTCAGCCTCCTGACGCGCCAGCCGAATCTTCAAATCATCCCGCTCCTCCGTCACCTTCCGCACCTCGGCCTCCAACTCCTGGATCCTGTCGATCTTCTTCTGCCGGTACCGCTTGGCCGCGAGGTTGTTGCGGTATCGTCGGTCGAGCACCTCAGGGTCAACCTCTTCTTCCGTAACGACAACCGACGCATGATGTCGTGGCGTTGAGTGGGTAGTGAGGCCTGGCCCTGGAGTTTGTTTCGTTACCCTGCCATCGACAGTGCGCGAAAGCGATGTCGCTGCTGGCCGACGACCCGGCCTGGAGGATGATGGCTTCTTGGCAGGCGGCAACTTGAGGCCAGGGTAGAGTGGTGGATTGTCGAGGCTCGAAGAGGAATCGGGGGATGGAGTTTGCAAAGGAGCGGTGGTCGGGGTGCTGGTGAGCGATGGAGCCGCCGAGGTTGAGGCCCCGGAGGGCACTGCCACGGAAGCAGGGAGACAGTCCAAAAGCGGGACAGCCAACGGGTCGAAGGTAGATGTCAGGTCGAGGTTCAAGGCTGGGGCTGAGAGAGAGGAAAAGTCTTGACCGCCAACGAAGGAGGTCGGAGTGGGATCAGCTATGTCGAGAGCAATGACAGCCGGATCCCAGACTGGATTGTCGATCAAGAAGTCAAGGTCATGGTAGGGGTTGAGTTGTGATAGAGAATCATGAAAGAACCCATTGCTGGGGTTGGAAGAAGGCGAAGACGGCGAGGCGGACGCGACACATTCTGGCGGCTGTTGTTGTTGTTGCGCCCAATCGTTCACTATATAAGGGCGGCCTCGTTAAAGCAGAGGCCGCAAGAGCCTTCTCTTCAAAGAGTGGAGTTAGTTTGAGAACGAGTTGTGAGTTGGGAGATGGAGAAGAATCCAGGAGACCATCATGTGGCGAGAGGCGTCATTATGTATAATCGACCAAGGATAGGGACACACCCCCGTGTCTCCATCAATCTCTCGTCTTTGCTTCGCCACTCCTCCGTCTGCACAACCAAAAGAGCTATGCAGATAGCATGGTATGTCGATGATAGGCCAGACAATCCTACCAAACCGATGAAGGATGACTGGCTCATCGAGAGTGGCTTTTTGAAAGAGATTACCAGTAGAGCTAACATCCCATGACGGAGCACCTGATCGAGGATACTCGGCGTTTCTCGAGGGGTCTGGGGGGGGGCACCGTTGAGTTCGCCCGCTCAAGAAAACTGCCTCATGGTATCTACACCTAGGATTTAGAGAATGTATCAATTCTGTGACCTACATGACTCCTTCTCCGAAGCATTCTGGCCAGACCATGATATCCATTGGATGACAATCTCCCCGTTTATCTCAATGAAGACAACCAAGATTGGCTCATGGAGGTTCAGGACACCCCGGCCCCACATGGACAACGACCCCACCTTGGCAATGACAGAGGTTCGACAATGTCAACAATGAACCCGTTCACAACAAAGAGCAGTCGACGTCTCCGACACAAGCCACAACACAGATTACCTATCTCCAAGCCCCCGTCACCCGCCTATTGAACACCATGTCGAGCTCAAGCCGCACCTACGCTGACTGTGTCGCGTCCCTGCGCACGTCCCTCGCCTTCCTCGAGTCCTCCGTTGCGACCCTCGACGCAGGGGTTCAAGACTTCCCCCGACTCACCACCGTCCTCAAGACCGTCCGCGTATGTGGCTTCCCTCCTACCTTGCCGTGTCGCCAACCACACCTCCAAATCTAACCACCACCCTGAAACCCAGCATTACGAACTAATCCCCCAAACCACCCTCGCCGCCGCCGAAGCCTCCTTGCGCGACGAGATCGGGCCCTTCATCACCCTCCTCCTCGACCGCGCCGACAAACACATCGAACGCCAAGCGCGGCGCATCGAGACGCTCAAGGCGCGCGCGGAGCTCAACGCGGGCCGGCTCTCGGCGTATGATGGGGCAGCAACCACGGCACAACGGGCCAAGGAAAAGCAGGCCAAGGCCTCCCGGGGGAAATCGCTCGACGGCAGCGCGGCGCTTCGCGCAAAGATGGTGCGCCAGCGCAAGGAGGCCCTCAAGTACAGCGTGGAGAGGTTGGAGCTGGAGGTGTTGCAGAAAGAGAGGGAGCTGCGGATGCGCTTGGATCAGGTGTGATCCGCTGTCTCTGAGGACCTATCTTAAGTCCGGGTGCGATACCACGTTGACAGTGGTCGGCCTGTGCCGTTGTGAAGCGTGCCCTTGCCCGTTCTGGCACCTTAGGCCTGGATGAGGGAGACGCCCCTCTGGGTCCGGTTGTGGCCTACACACGGCTCAACGGCTCCCTCGGAGGATGGTAGATCCCCCGTCCAATTGACGTGAGATGGGTCATGCCATTTCCGAAAAACCCTACGGACAACCACTTGTTGTCACCACAAATCGCCATTGGTAACAACCCAGCCCGTTGGCTGTCGAGACGGCTCACCAAAGTACCCGGTCAGGAATCATCAGGTGTCATGAAGTTGCGCTGTTGGCAGCCGTGCGTTGAGATCGACCCGTTCCGCTAGCCTCAATGAACCACAGACAGGTACTTTCCAGAGCTAAACGAAAGATGGCTGTTGGATTATATGTGATCCGAGTTTGGGGGATACTTCGACTCCGGGATGTGTCAGGAGATAATGGGGGGCTCGAAAACATGCAGAACACATACACGACTGTGCTCTGGGCCTGAGAATTGGAGACAGTCATTATATACCTGAGAGGCTAACGTTTGAACAAGATTACAAAGTCATACTAGTCTGGCTGGGATGTTTGCGTCAATTCGACCCACGTTTGGCACAGAGAAGATTTGGAGTGATCCATAGCTTTATCTCTATGCTCTCCAAGTCAAGTATTGTCTAAGTACCTTAGGGACCAAGTAGATAGGTACCAGTGGCATAGCAACAACCACGCAATGGTGTCAATTAACAACCTCAACACTCTCTTGGTCACGTTATTGCTCAAGATCGTCTGACACTATCTACCGGACCATGGTTTGACATAGCAATTGAGAACAGCACTGCCATAAAAGTTGCAGACTCAAAAGTAGCCCAGAAAACCGCACGCTCAATTGTTTCGTACATAATGATACACCCACTAGAATCAAAACACCAGAAGAAGCCCTCAAAACAAACACGAACCGAGGGAATGAAAGTAAACCAAGCCCAAAGAAGTCACCAAAAACCGAAAGAAAACGAAAGCCCGACCCACACGATAGCCACTATTGTAACGCTCATCCGACAAATCTCAAGTCCAACACACTCCACGTAGTGCCATTGGGTCGTGCCATTCTACCGTTGTTTTTCCCCATAAACTCCCTCGGCAATATGCCAAAGAAAAACAACGCGGAAACAAGTCATGGTGCAAGCCACTGCTCCAAGGGGGAACTCATGGTCAATGCATCACGAAAATGTCAAACCATGGAGGCCGATCCTGAACACAGTAGGATCCTGAAGAAAAGGGGTATATAGAAGAGGAAAGAGAAAAAAAGAGGACGTCGTCGAGACGGGTGAAGAAAAAACAAGCAAGAAAATGCATCATCCACATGGTATCGTGCGTTTTGCCCTGGACCCCCAGCAGCTCGAGTCCTGTCGCCGAAACTCCGGTAACCAAGGCACCTTCATGTCGCCTGCGTTGATTCTTCAGGTCGACTATAAGAGGATCAAGTAGTTGCTGGGAGCGATGCCCGTCTCGCCGTTCTCTTTGCGTGCTTGCCACCACCTCCCGCTGACGTCGCTGACTTCTAGGATCTCGTGCTTTTGGAAGGAGATCTCGTTGGCGTCTTCGGGGTTGGCCTCGTAGCTGTAGATGGCCTTGGCGCGGTAAGGGTATTCGGTAGGTGGCACCACCTCAGCGTCTGGGTTCAGAGTTTGAGGGGTCTTTTGTGCTGCTTGCGATGATGAGAAGCCCGGCACAGACGAGTTACGCAGGCCTGAGTTCATGCCGCCCACGGGAGACGGGTTCTCGAGACCGTTGAGCTGCGACGTATACATCTGTGGAGGCTGGACCGAGGTCGATGTCTCGGGCCTGCGGCTGGAATAGGCTCCCGTCATGGTTTGACGATTCGCGGATGTCGACTCCTTGGCAAGGGCAAACGAGTCGATGTAGGCGCGTGGGACAGCTGAAGGAGCTGAGCCGAAGTAAAAGATCCACACGATCTAAGATAGACCGTTAGCAGAGGAACATACAGTTGGAGATAATGTAAATTTCACGCACCGTCACCATAGACAGGAGGATGAAGCCGGCAGCCGCGGCCTCCTTGGCACCTTGACTCGTGTGAATGAGGCCATTCACAGCCGACGTCGAGAGCACCAACCCGCAGCCGAGATACCCAACGATGGCAACATGGTATGTCTGAGTGCTGTCTGACGCGACCACGACAAAGACGCCGATAATGATGCCAAAGAAGAACACTAATGTCCAGTAGGTGTACAGTGGGAAGTCCTTAGGGACCTGTACATGGGCAAGAATTGTCGAGACAAAGGAAATGATCCAAGCGAGCTATCATAACGTCAGTCGCAGTTCAGAACCAATAGATCTGTCATGAAATGCTGGTGAATCTTACCGCTGCGATGGAGATGGTCGCCAGAGCGAATGGGTCGCCGATAATGTTCCCAAGGCTCACACGCTTGCGAGCGTACTGGTTGCTCGAGTACTCCATTTTCCTCATCGACGGCGAGGTGGTGTAACCGTAATTTGCCATAAAAGGTTGGAAAAACCAGAGGGCCGACGGCTAGGTCGCGGCGATCTGGCGTAAATGGTACGTGATAGTTCAATGGTCGTGAGTCTCACGAACGCGCATGGGCGAGACGATCGTCCGATTCGCAAGGCGTTCGCGCCTCCAAAGAGACGTTCGCAAGGGGAACTTGAAGGGTGGAGCGTGGAGCCCGACTGAAACGCTCGATTCTGGCCACTTGGCGTAGATGTTGTCGCGACGCAAGGTGAGAGATGGTCGACGATAGTCGGCGATTCTGGGGGAAGCGCAAAAGAGGAGGGGTCGTCGAAGAACAGCAATTAAACGTTGTAGCGAAAGGGAAGCGTCGCCGATCGTGAGGGTCGATGTGTTGCTGACTTCTTTGACAGGCTGGCTCGAAGGTCGACGGTCGTGACAACAAAGATGTTCCGGATCAACAGACGAAACCCTTGACACCCGTAATGAAAAGGTTCCCGTTGTCGAGTTAAAAGAAAACGCAGGTCTTGATCCAATTTTGCTGAATGCAACCGCAGTGCCTGCCGAGGTGCTTCATCAAATCGGAAGCTTGTGGACGAGGAAAGGAAATCGAGGCCGTTCGTTTGGCGCACACTTTCAATCGGCGGGGGCCGGTGATGTGGAAGATGATGGATGGATGGAAGAAAAGATGAAGAGTGAGAGAATGAATGCGAAGGGCAAAAGTGAGGGTGGTGACGGGAAAGAGGAGAAGACAGGGTGGTAAATGGGTTAATGCGTGATGGAAGGAGGCAGAGGGAGGACAACCACGGCCCAGGCACAAAGCGGGAAGGACGGGGAAAGAGGGCCTGAGGGTGCACGACCAGGGGGGGTGCCAGGGGAAGGTGGAGGACAGCGGAGTCGATTTGGCCCTGCGCGCTGCGGAAACAACAGAGGGAGGGGCCAGGGGCGGATCGTGCGCTCGCGTCTGCCAGTCGGCTGGACGTCGTTGGCCAGCTGGACGCTGCGCTTCCGTACCGAACCTAGTGGTAAAGCGTGGATGAAGGCTAAAACCGTTGAATTGACTGTATCGTTAACGATTCAACACCAGATCCACTTGGTCAAGAATGGATAGGATTGCATTTCAGCCAGTCCAACGTGCATTGTTTGAAGGTTTTGCGGCTGGAATTACGACCAGGTATGAGGGATGCAGTGCGCTTCTCCATTGTTAAAGTGGTGTCGAGTCAGCAATAGTTTCCACGTCACCTGCAGGTGTTGTAACATTTTCAATTCGTACGGAGTCTCACAGATAGAAAAAGAAGACATGCTGAATGCCGGATGTCAATATTCCAACTTGCCTGAAGTGGAAAGAGGCTGAGATCCGTGAAAGCAATATTCCATGCACCTCCATCTGCCTCACGCAGAAACACGGGTTTACACGAGGGCTATTGAATATCAGAGGAACGCACCGGAAATGTCCATGAACTGCTACGGACTCCATCAACAGAGAGACGATAGCCTTGAAAATCGCCGATCTGACCGGTGTCTGTGTTCGTGGCGACCACAGGTCAGATCAGCGGGTAAACAAGCACAAACTCTTCCGACGCTCAGTATCTCGCCAGCGAATTTTGCCAACACCATCTCTCACTGATCGATGGAAACACCAAACACTCCGTGGCTACGCCCCGGGGATTTCTCAATGGAAACGGCGCTGCCAACCGTCTCTTTGGCGTTTGAAATGAGAACCCTGATGGGAATTCTGTTCGCTGCAACGCTCTCTCTCTGTCTGCTCGGATGAGCTCGGCAAAATCTCCCCGTGGATCTGACTTGATTGGACAACATCACACGCAGTTCAAGGTGGCGACGTTGGTGTGCAGGCCCCTGGATGCTTGGCTGCCGCCCACGGTAGCCCCGCTTCGGGTGTTTCATGTTTCACACGCCCACGGCTCCCAAGCAAGTGGTGCTAGAGTTTCTGGACTGGACCATAATGAGCTCGAAACAGCTTGGCTCCCTGGGCTGTGCAACTTGGCTGGAAGTGAAAGAAAAGTCTTGAAGCAGGTCAGGGATGAGCGCGTCAGCGGTGGTGCTGTTGTTCTTGGTGCCTGATGAACAAGCTTATCGCCCTCAGCATGTGCTGTCACTGGAACCCTACTCAAGGATGGTTTGCAGCTCCAGTTCTCGTTGTTTCGGAGATCAATGTCGACTTGACGTGGTGGCGGTGGATATCCAAGACATGCAGATAGGCGCCTGAGATACCTGACACTGTGGTGATGTTGAGACTCCCTGGAGGCCTACTCCGTACTGTCCTGACTGGATCTGGGAAGCTTCCATTGTTGAGTTCGTCCCTAAGTTGCCCACATGGTTATCACATGCAGCTGGTTCCTGCATTCGAGCGATCTATGCGTAGCACGCAAACCTGGCCTCAACCCCCAACATCAACGTCGGCAGCCAAGCTGTCGTCGTGGGCTTTAAACAGCCTCCGATGGTTCCCAACGGAGTGAAGAGTCAGATACTTTCCCTGCCAAGCGGCTGAGGCAACGCACGATGTGGTTCTCCTGAAAATGTCCTTATGCTGGTAGCAAGCAACCCCGCGGTGTAGGGCTCGAGGACAGCGCCCGGAACACATCATTGATATCCCTTTGTCCTCCATGGACATGGCATGTGGAATCTGGAATGTCGTACAAAGTGGAAAGTCTGTAGACATTACGATATGTTGGAACGGCTACTCACAGCTTTCGGAAGTGTATAAATGATTTAATATTCCCTAGACTTCCTCAACGGATGGCCGTCAAAGCCAGCGTCTTCCGTTTCAACGCCCGGCTTTTGACCCTTACAACCTCAACACCAGGTTCGTCTGGTGGCACTATCCTCCATGGCGACAAGGACCCAATGAGGCCAGTTACCCAGATACTTCTCCAGCATAACCAGGTATCCCCACTGTCCAAATCTGCCTTGCAGACAAAATGACAACGAGTGATGAGTGTGATGGCGGGGTGAGATCGCCGTGATGAAACACGGAGAAACAGGTGCCGGACCTGGCTCATACGGGATCATACGGCGCCACGTGCTGCTGGGATATGCTCTTTTTTGACGGAGGTGTCTTCGCAACACGTGGTTGCGGCATTGGTGTCAGATGTGAATCGTGGATGGGCATCGCACATATCCGTAGAGCGTTCGTGCCACAGACATATATTCGGACTGTGTAAAGCCAGGATCTAGAACGGATTGATAGAGAACATGGCCCTTAGTTCAGACTTCTTGTTTCTCATTGCTCCACCTGCGGAGTATAGTTTTAGGGCCGGGAAGTTATGTTGGTCCCCAATACAATATCATAACATCTAGTTATAGGTCCCGAAGCCTGGATGTCTGATCAGTTGATCAGCCTGGCGGCCAATCCTGGCTCGATTCCTTCCCTCAATGGCACCCGACTCTCCGCAATGTTGTTCGTTTCCTGGAGGAGTGAGTATGAAGGGAACCAACATGTAACACGGAGGGACGCCGCTGCTCATCCGTCATGGAGGATTCCCTTCACCCAGAAGCTCTCCACCAGGGTTGCGGTTGAGATAGGCGAAATGGCACATCGCGAAACGCGCACCGCTATTCATCCGCCACGACGGAGCATGAAGTGCTCCGTCCTGAATAGCCATTGCCATGTGATTCGAGCATCCGCACATCACTGCCCAGCCCAGGCCCAAGTATTAAATGGTCAAAGAGCCTCCAGTTCATCCTTCCTCCTCCTTTCTTCCCTCCTCAAATCCCGCTCGACACGCTCCAGCCGCGTATGCGAGTCGGCAAGGGACTGCCCACACCTCAAGATTCCGCCTTCATACCATATTCGCAACGCGCGCTCGCTGCGACGGCGGAGCTCTGCCATCTCGGCCTCCTGCGCGCGCTGCAACGCCTCGACGGCGCGCATCCGTGGCACTAATGACGCCAGCTGCGCGCTCTGTGCCGCGTCGGGGATGGGTGCGTCTGACGTCGCGGCCGTCAGCGCCGAGGCCATGGCGGGGAAGTCGGTGGCATATGCGAGGACGGTGGTTCGGACTTCTTCGGGGGAGAGTTGGGTTGGTGGGAGCTGGGAGGAGCTGCCGCTCGACGACGTGGAAGCGGGCTGGAAGAGTGTTGGGTGGGATTTGTCTGGGGGAAGTGTTAAAGTTGTGTTAGCACTAGATCCCCGCGAGGCATATCCTTAGACAGGCCGTGCCAGATGAAGAGACATACAGATCTGCAGGATTTCGGAGTAGACGCGGAAGTGCCGGAGCAGCTGGGAGAACCGGCGCTCCAGCTCCGCGAGCGAAGTCGCGACTGGCTGGGCCGGTTGGTCAGTTGACGGTGCGGTCGATCCGTAGAGGATTTGCTCGAGCCGTAACAGACGCTCCTCCAGAAGAGAGAGCGTCACAAGTGTGGTCTCATCAAGCTTGCTCTCCATGACGTCATGCCGTGGTGTTTGGTGTGGATGCTGCTGGGTGATGGGAGTGGTGTTGCGATTGGGAAAGTCGAAGTCGCCTTGTAAACAAGCATCACATGAAGTGGGTCCTGCATACCTTCCTAATTTGGGTCTTACACGACAACCCCATATCACTTCAACCGTAAGGATTCTACGATCTGACAAAGGTTCTTGGTTTCTGTCCAAATGTCTCTTCTCTATGTTCGACTATTCTATCCGAGGCAGTGCCAGGTAAAATTCTATCCTAAAGAGGAAAAGTGTGAGACAGTACGGATAGAGATGAAAATGGTGGTCGAACAGAGATAACGAAAATACAACACAATATCGATGGAAAACAGGTAGAAGCATGAGTGGGGACCATGTTTCTTTGCTTCTGCTGTGAAATACCAGTCAAAGTGAGTAGATGAGCAACCAATCTGAGTTAGGTCTCCCTTGCCGCCTTGATTTTTTTCTTCAACCCTCGGCGGTTTCCATGGCAAAGGCCATTTATTCCCGCGTTTCTTTCTGCAGAGGCTCACGAAATCCCTGTGACGAAATTGGGTGGTCGCGTCTGCATGTCCCCCATTCAAGGTGCGTGAATACCCTGTGCGCGTAAAAGAGCCCGGAGGGTATCGCGATAGACTTCCTGTGTATAACCCTGTCCGTTGTTGTCTGAGGCGACGTTGCGGCGAGGCTGAAGATTGGCATCATTGGGAAGGGCAATGGAAAGGTCCGCATCGACGTCCATACCAGAAGTCTGGCCGAAGTCTGTGTTCTCATCACCTTGGAGGTTAGGGTTGGTCAGAGCATTTTTGTCGTGGATAGCGGCCGAAATCTCGGCTCCACCGTCATGGGGATTCGAGCTGGTTGGACCATTGCTAAAGTGGATGGCAACAGAATTTCCAGGAGCAATGGCAGTAGTCCCATCGCCCTGGAGGTCCAGGTTGGCCAGGATATTGCCAGAATGGATGGCGACAAGATGGCCAGGAGGGTTGGCAGAGAGGTCGGGGTAGAAATATCCAGTGTCTTGAAAGTTGAACCCGGGGAGCTGGAAGTTGAACCAATCGCCAGAGGTGGCTAGCTGGTTGTTCAGATTGAGTACAGGGTCGACCATACCAACAGTGTTGCCTGGGGTGTTATTCTCGGGAAACTGGGAGGGAAACCCAATGCCGGAGGTATCTGCCCGGTTGTTTGCGTTGTTTCCAGGATGGTTCACAATAACATTGTCCCCAATTCCCTTATCCTGGGTGTCATAGTTGAGAACCTGGAAGTTGAATCCGATGTCAGGGGCAACTGTCTCGTTGTTTTGATTGGTAGCAGTGGTGTTGAGGTTTATGGCTTGTAGGGCCTGGAGGTGTTCTGTAAGGTCTGTCAGCACCTCTTTGGCTATTTTCATCATAAAGAGAGAACCAAACCCCATAGCCGGAGACCCTCCCGGAGTTCATTGCCATGGGCAGACTCCATGTGCGAAGCGAGTTCATCGCGGCGAGCGAAGACCGCGCTGCAACCACTCCGGTAGCACCGACGAGTGCCTTCCCCATGCTTGTTGCTCCAGTGACGGTTGTAGCTGTTCTTTGCACAGACAAGACCACAATCAGTGCAGAGGGTCTTTTGGTTTGAATCTGAGTCGAAGTAGGGAGCATGGTCGTTGTGAACATGTGCCCTGGCTGCCCGTTAGCATATGAACTCTTGGCGTTACGTATCACCCAGCGCCGTTTCTCTTGGCGGTTCCTTTTTCTGGCAGTCCGCAATGGCCAGACCCCTTTGGCGGCACCGTTTGGGTTTCTGCTTGGCAGCGCTTCTTGTGGATCAAAGAACATGGGAACTTTTGGTGATAAAAGTTTTTAAAACTTCTTGCGAGACATACCTTAGGCCATGTTCAGTGCCGAATTGAGCGTCACAATCGGGATATTTGCACCTGTACTGGTTGGACATCTTGGAGGACGACCAAAGTGTCCGGGGGCTGGTTGAATGGCTATCCACGGAAAACGGCGGCAAACGGAGAAGTCTTGAGTCGACCGTTTTGCAGGCGGAAACGGAGTTCTCTGTTTTGCAGGCTCACGTGCCCTTCTCGCCGGTGTCGCCGGTGGCCTTGGACGGCCCGTCAGCAGCCGTTTGTGGTGTCTCCACCAAGTCGCAGGCTTGGCAATCCCACGTCTTTGCCCGCCCCGTTCAGGCACGCTGTTCCTGGGCCACCTGATCGGTTTCCGCCTTGTCGTATCGGCTGGACCTAATGACGACGTTCATCCACCTCGACTCGAGCTGGTGCAAGAACCTCGAAGGTGTCACAGGATCCCGCCTAATTGTCTAAGAAGCACAACGACCGTGCTTTTCCTCCTTCATACATACGAAAGACGCCAGACCATCTGCAGTTTCTTTCTATTCCTCTGATCCAGCAGATCCGAAGAGTCAATCGATAAGCCCGACAGCCCGCCCTTTGAACCCTTTCACCATTGCGCGGACAAGGAACACCTATTATCTAGCTCCTCCCATGGCGAGGGTACCAGGCCCATAGCATATCGCTCTACCTATTCTACGACATTTGACCTCTTACCGGAGCCATCAACCACATTTCTGAGAAGCAGCGCCTGTCGCCAGGCTAGATGACGGGTTACTCGACTCTGGCGCCTGGCATCCCCTCGGGAAGTGCAGCCGCCGGAACCATGCCGCAGTGAGTTGATGCCCGTTGGCGATTCTGAAGGTCCAAACACTGACCTCATCGTCTAGCAGTCCGCGTCGACACCGCAACCCCAAGGCTGGCGCCGGCCATGCCTCGATGTTGAGCAGCAACATCAACCTCGTCAACACCAGTATGTGTTAATAAGGATTGGGAAAAATACTTGGGCGCTGGTTTCTGATGGTCTATAGTTGTTGGCGCTGGGACTCTTGCGATGCCCGCGGCCATGTCGCATTTCGGCGTCACTCTCGGAGTCCTGCTCATCATCTGGTGCGGCCTGACGTCAGCGTTCGGCTTGTATCTCCAAGCCCGGTGTGCTCGCTACCTGGACCGGGGAACATCCTCCTTCTTCGCCTTGTCTCAGATCACGTACCCTAATGCCGCTGTGGTATTTGATGCTGCGATTGCCATCAAGTGCTTCGGAGTTGGCGTGTCCTACATGATCATCATTGGCGACCTTATGCCGGGAGTGGCAGAAGCCTTTGGTGCTCTCGATTCGGGCCTTGACTTCCTGAGCGACCGAAAATTTTGGATCACGGCATTCTTCCTGGTCTTTATCATTCCGCTCAGCTTCCCGAAGAGGCTCGATTCGCTGAAGTACACGAGCATGGTCGCCCTGGTTGCCATTGGCTATCTCATCATTCTGGTTGTCTACCACTTTGCCGCTGATGAGATCCCCAACGACCGGGATATTCGCCTGATTAGGTGGGAGGGCCCAGTAGCTGCGCTTAGCAGTTTGCCGGTCGTCATCTTTGCGTACACATGCCACCAAAATGTGGGTATAATTTGCCAGTTGTACACAACCCTCTTGCTAATAAGGTATAGATGTTCTCCATCGTCAACGAGATCAAGGACAACTCCCCGGGCAGTATTGTGGCTGTCATTGCCTCTAGCATTGGCTCGGCGGCGTTCATTTACATCCTGGTTGCTATCACCGGTTATCTCACCTTTGGGAACGCCGTTAAGGGGAACATTGTTGGCATGTGTATGTAACCCTAGGGCGCTCACTGGCCCAGAACCAGACGCTGACACGTCTCTAGATCCTCCCTCGGTTGCCTCGACCATTGCCAAGGCCGCCATTGTAGCCCTGGTGACCTTCAGCATCCCCCTCCAAATCCATCCTTGCCGCGCCTCCATTGACGCCGTCCTCCGTTGGCGCCCCAATGGTGGCCAGCGCCCAGCGGGCCCAGGCAACCAACCGCTATTGCCATCAGCCGCGGCTACTGTGGTCGCCGATAGCCATGGCGGCCCCCCGGTCGTCGCCATGTCTGAGCTCCGCTTCGCCCTCATCACGAGCGCCATCCTCATCCTCAGCTATATTACGGCGCTGGAGGTGTCGAGTCTCGACCGCGTTCTCGCCTATGTTGGCAGCACCGGATCCACGGCCATATCGTTCATCTTGCCAGGCTTGTTCTACTACAAAATCAGCGATCCCGACAGCATCTACCATCAGCGGCTGTCCAAGGAGGATGATGATGTTGATCTCGCCGTCGATGCCGATGATGATGACGCGGACGCGGACGATGCAGGAGACTTGGCCAATTCAGGCCTCCTCTCCGCCAGCGTGGCGAGCCTCCGGTCGACGGCGAGCGGAGCAAGCGCCCGTCGGTCGTCGTGGTCCCGCTGGCGCCGCAAGTGGCGCTGGGACCTGGAGCACCTCGAGACAGGACTGCTCCGGAAGCTGGCGCTGTCCTTGTCGATTTATGGAGTCTGTGTCATGATTGTGTGCTTGATCATGAATTCCGCCTTCTCCCACTGACCGCTCTCTCTCTGCACCGGTCCCGCCAGAAGACCGGTGGCCTGCCTAGACAATCTCGAGATAGACGCAGAGTTTTAGATTTGCTTGTGGGTTTGCGTTGCATTTACAGTGTGGGGTGACAATATGAGGGTATAACGAGGAGTGGATAATATACCATCAGTTCAGTTATGGCGTCTGGGAAGGAGGGGAGTCTGTTGTTGCATTTGGAGTCTGTTGCTTCTGGGTAGGGGTTGGGAGGGTTTGGATGGATTGGTAGAATGGACACTCAGCAATAGGGATGGTATGGGCTCGGTACAACCTGCAATGTGATAAGGCATGTTCCCTATTTGTTGAATGGCGATGGATGCTGTATGCGGAGTTTTGCAATGTCGATTGGCTTTGATGTCTTCCTACTAGTTTTCTTGGTGGTCGTGGGAGAGATAGGAGACTGCTATGGTTGGAGCTGTTCAACAAGCTAGGACAGTCACACGTGGTGAAACCATGACTGGAGTCATGAGGCTTTGGAGAATGTCAAGGCATATCCTCTTTTATCGTACACGCCCAGATCTAAAAAAGAAACACATATCATAGGGAAGAATAACACCGACAAAACGCCTTTTGTACATGCCGTGGCCGAGGTAGGTATGTCGTGTATAGTTGGACCAATCGTTCGCCTGAGAGTCAAGGAATGTACGAACACTAAGCTTCTTGTTGGAACCGGCTCAATCCCAACTCGGACCTGGTTATGCCTGGCTCGCTCCGGACTGCTGCGACGTGCTGGTTGTTGTGGTGGATGCAGTCCCGGGACGAGGGTATTTCGGTGGGAGGATGCCGACCTGGTTCGCAGACAACAATGTCAGACTAAACTCTTCGGTGGAACAGACCCTACACATGTAGAGGGACGAATTGGACACGGGGAACGCCCATACATATGATAATAGCCTCCATACGGTGTCGGTGGGCTGTGCTCCAACACCTATCCAGTATTTCGCCCTCGTAATATCGAGCTTGATGTCCTTGTGCAGGCGGCCCGAGGGGTCGTACGGGTCTGGCTTGGGGATGGGGTCGTAGGTGCCGAGGACCTCGAGAGGTCGGCTGTTGCGAGCGGTGCTGTTGAGGAGGTGACGTCGAGTTAGCTGTGAGTTGGAGATATGTGGGCAGGGGGCTTTCGCAGCGGCGGCTGAAAGATGGACCGCTGAGCAGCTCCTTACCGGGCATGGGCGACGACGATGTTGTAGAAGGGCTTGTTCGTGCGCCCGAAACGGGCGAGCCGGATCTTGACCACCATTGTGCCAGCGGTTCCTTTCTCCTTTTGGACGACCGTAATCTGTGGTGCTGTGGCGCAATTGAGGTCAGCAGTTCTCGGAGACTGCCGTGCTTGGGGTGGTAGGTGTTGAGAGCTCTCTGATGGAGTTGCGATCTCCAAGGTGCACAGACCAAAGAGGTTGTCGGCATGCATGGAAATTTCGGCGCCGCATCGCGCGGGACAGTGGGTCAAAGTGGGTCCTTCCGGGCCCGATCGACCACTCCACTTCGCTGAGCCGATGATGTCGCCGTCCCGTTTACAGGAGGGGCAGCGGGGGTTGGCTGGATGTCAGACAACCTGGGACTCAAATCTTGAACACACTACGGTGATGTCAATTGATGCTTAGCTTTTCACAGCTCACCTGGGTTGCTATTCACTCTTGGACAGCATCTCTCCCAAGCTTCATTCACTGGTAGTCACCACTGACTTTTACATTCTCTCCTCAGTTCCAAATGGCCATCAAGGTAATGTTTGAACCTACATATGTGATATAGTATCTCATCGTAAGTTGATATTGAACGGTTGCTAACGCCAGTGGCCAGACTCTCTCAGCAAAGGCCGCCGCGGCCCTGGACCGCGAGCTGATGAGCACGGGGGCCTTCTCTATTGACCAGCTCATGGAGCTGGCGGGTCTTTCCGTTTCCCAAGTTGGTTTGTATTCTCGGCTCATAAGAACTTCAATGTAGACGACGAATGCTGACATGCTTAGTTCACCGCGTTCACCCCCTGAGCAAGGGTCCACGGATTCTTGTTGCAGTCGGCCCTGGCAACAATGGTACGTTGAGCTTCTCAATGTTGTTTCATTGCTCCTCTTAGCGTTGACACTCGAGCATCCAGGGGGCGATGGCCTCGTTGCTGCCCGTCATCTCCGTCATTATGGCTACCAACCCAGCATCTACTATCCGAAGCGGCCCAAGAACGAGCTGTATCAGGTGAGGATTTATTCCTGATGAAGATGTCATTCTTGCAGTTGATTCCCTTGATCAACTCTTGTCCTGCCGCACTGCGTACTGACAACCGGGCCACCATCAACAGCGACTCACCAAACAGCTCGAAGACCTCGAAGTTCCGTTTGTCGACGACTTCCCAAAGGCCCTGCAGTCCGCAGACCATGTGGTGGATGCCATCTTCGGTTGGCACATCCCCATCTTCCGAAGCCACATTGTCCACGCGAACTGACACCCCAACCCCAGGCTTCAGCTTCTCCGGCGAAGTGCGCGAGCCATTCCCGGCCGTCATCAATGCCATGGCGGAGGCCAAGGTCCCAGTGACGTCAGTCGACGCCCCCTCGTCGTGGGACATTGAACAGGGCCCGCCAAAGTCCGGCGTCGGCAGCAACTTCCACCCGGACGTCCTGGTGAGCTTGACCGCACCGAAACCGTTGGTGAAGTTCTTCAAGGGGCGTCATTTCATCGGTGGCCGGTAAGTTCCACAGTCGATGCTCCGATCGGCATTGCTTTGAGAGTTATGCTGACTGTTCTCCCCAAGGTTCGTGACGCCTGCCATCGCAAAGAAGTACGATTTTGACCTGCCGCCATATGAAGGCATTGACCAGATCGTCGAGGTTGGGCCCGATGGTCACAAACTTTGAGGCCGAGGGGTACAACATGCCTTGCCTTTCCTGCGTAATTGTCCCTGCGATATCTTCATAGCCTTCCTCGTGCCATCTGTTGTTGGAACACTGCCTTCGGCCTCTACCTGTCATGGCCCATAACCTTGTCCCAGCTTTGAGGAAACCGGAGGGGGCGGAGCCTTTCTCCAACCAGGGCTTGCAGGGGCTAGTCGTCTTTCTTGATCAGCTTGTGATACCGACCTCTGTCGGGAAATGCGATTTTAGTCTTCGCTATCGGCAAAGCATGCGCCAAGGTGGACTTGTACGAGACGCTTTTGAGCCTCATGTAGTGAAGTACGAACAAACAATGGGGATTTATCATCATTATATCTGAGGAGCGACAGAACCTTAAGCGGCCCAAGATATGTCAAGATTCTGACAACCTTCTCATAAGACCTACTCTATCAAACATGCCGTTGAAAAGTGCAATATCCCATGACATGGTTGGAAGGGGTGCATGGAACTAGAGACCAGGACAAGAAATGGGAAGCTATGCCTCATCATGCTTGCTAGACTTGAGTGCGTAGATATCAATCACATCTTGTGTGAATCCTGACAGCAGCAGCAGCGAACACAAACACTTGAGTCTTCGGTTGGGGAGGGAACAGAGAGAGGTGTGGTTGAGTATAGTCGCCAGGTCTCCAACAGCGGAGAGCACCAACACCATACGAAAAACCAGAGTGACGAAGATACGGCAAGCAAACAAAACACGTGAAGAAACAAAAACCGAAAAATCGTAAAAGAAGAAAAAAGCAGGCGTCCAGACGGGAATTGAGCCCGACGCGGGGGTCGAACCCGCAACCTTGAGATGACGGAGAATCCATCGGAAATCCTTTAAGAGTCTCACGCTCTACCGATTGAGCTAGCCAGGCAGACAGCTCATCATTTCGCCCGATGTGGGTTGGAGGTGGTACCGTGGAAACGGAGTGTTATACCGGGTTGAAGATTTTTCTTTGTTTTCCCAGATTTTTGCCCCTGTTCGTCGGATGTGTGCCGGCCGGGGAGCCTTGACTCCGAAGGTGGGGCGTGGACTCCGTCTCTCTGGGGCTGGACGGGACGGGACCGGAGGCACCGGCCTTCGGCTTTGGACCTCGGGAGCCTTCGTTCTGTTCCAATTCTTCTCCAACTGAATCACGAGATATCCATCAAGAAAATCACAAGTTTGGCCAATCGAGGCATATAATCTATTAGGACTCCCAAACGAAAACCCGATTCTCATTCGCACCCGTCTAAAAGCTCAGCGAAAGCACATGATATTGCTGGGGATATCACACCCGAATTGACAACCATCCAGAGGTAATCCAAAAAAAACGACGCGCTTCAGGCTCTGAGATCCACAGAACCAGACCAAATCAGAGAGAGAGAGACAAAGAAAGTTCGAGATCGATCCCTTTCCCGTGTAGCACCACAACCCCTGGAGCTTGAAATGCTTGACAACAATGATCAACGCCACAACAACCCCGCTCGCTTCATCCCATGACTACTACTACCTGAACCCGCCGCCAGAAGTAGGGCCATAATATCCGCCAGGAGGACCGTAGCCGTCCGCAGGGGGACTCCGGGGCGGGTATTGCGCGGGACTTGCGGAGCGCTGCGGGCTGCCGGGGCCGTTCATGTTGGGGAAGGTCGGGCTGCGCGGAGGGCCACCAAGAGACGGCGCCGGAGACTGGTTGGCCTGACGGTCTGGGTAGTAGCCGGGGGGAGCGCCGTGAGGGCTACCCGGAGGTGGGAAGCGGGGAGATTGGGGACCGGGGCTGGACGTGTTTCCGCGGGGAATGGCGCCGGCTGCCAAAGGAGCCATGGGAGGCAGGCCGCCATTGTGGTCGAGAGGAGAGGCAGGAGTGGGGCCCAGAGAAGGAGAGGGCGGCACGCTGTAGCTGTCGCCGTCGGCCATGCCGCCGGTGCGCATCTCCTTGGCGTTGTACTCGGATGCCTGAGAAGCGAAGCTGTCTGGGTCGACTCCGGCCTTCTTGAAGCGTTCGAGCTCGAGCCGCTCGGCTTCAGCACGGGCTTCGGCAGCCTTGGCCTCGCGCGCGCCGCGACGCCGTTGCCGGATGCAGTAGAAGAGTGCCGAGAATACGAGAAGGCCAATGAAGCCTGACCCGCCTGCGTAGACGGCAATCTTGGCCGACTCGGGAAGATCGTTCCACTTTTCGGCCAAGGTCTTCTCAGGCGGCGCATTCACGATCTCGTAAATGGTAGAGTTGCCCCTGAATCATGGTTAGTCTTCCAAGCCACGTCAATATGCAACAGCGGTGGCTACTCACTCGTGAATCTTGATGCTCTCCCAGGAGCCACTCTTGTCCGTGTACTCGTACATTTTGCCGCTGCTGTAGTCCTCGACATGGACGCTCTTGACGTACATTTCGAAGGGCCCCTGGCTGTAGTCGGTGTCACCACCGGCCCACTCGCGGGTGCCCTTGGGGAGCCGTGGGTCACCGCCCGCCCAAATGCCGAGGTACAAGCGCATCGGGGTCTGCGGGTAATAGTACGTATCATTGGCGTCCTTGGGCAGCAGACGGCGAACCCGCTCGCCATCGTAGTAGAAGTCGAGGAAATCCTTGGTCCAAACGGTCGTGTAGTTGTGGTAATCATTGTGCACATCCGGGACCGGGTGGTACCCGCCGTTGCTGACCTCAGGGATGACTCCCTTGCCGTAGTAGTTGGTTTGGGCGATCGTCGAGTTGGTGCCGAAGAATTCCCAGTCGATCTCGTCCAGGTTGTCGCTCAGCATCATGACGGAGCTGATGATACCCCGGCCGCGAGCGGCCTTCATGTGAATCTCAGTGCGGCCCCAGAAGTAGTAGAACTTTGACACGAGAGTGGGCGCGTCGCCCTGTTTGCTGAGCCTGAAGATGGCGCCCTTCTCGGGGTCGTAAGACATAGGACCGATCTTGGTCTCCCAAATGTTGAAGTTGGGGGAGACGTCAAAGGAGGTGCTGAGCTCCATGCCGAGAGCGGGATTGGGCGGGCATGTTTCGTTCATGGGAAAGCAATCTGTGGTGACCTGCGCGGCGGCCTGGCCCGCGAGGGCCGACCAGGCGAGGAGGGCGGCCGCCGGGGCGCGAATGGAAGTTGGTAACCGCATGGTGGTGAGTGGTGTACAGCCCAGGAAGCAGCGCCGAGCTGAGATTAAGTCGTCGTCGTTGCTGCGAAGAATGGGCTTCTCTTGGTCGTCCAGGACTTAGAGTTGCATATCGGTTGCAGAGCAAAGTCACCAGGACGAGCTGCAGAATCGATGAAGAGAAAGATGGCCGAGACCAAGGGATGCCGTGAAGAGATAAACGGAAGCGCTGTGGGAGAGCCGAACGATCTGGTGCGATCTGAAGCAGCGAACTTTCCGTAACTAGAGGAGCCGACAAAGTGACCTCGAGAGTGAACTGTAGGCAAGTACAAGGAGCGACAGGAAGGCGGACGCAAAGGAGTGTGGTTGCTCGAGTCTGAAAGGAGTGATTGACTCGAGCTTGTGTGTGCGCGCGCGGGAAACACGAAGGAGTGACTGAGACGACCGTTGGCGATGTCTCGAGGCGGCGATGACGACTGAAAGAGATCCGGAATGCGGTGAACCAGACGTGGGGAATGAAGGGGTAAAAAGGGGGCCTCCGTGAGACGCAAGGTACGCAAGGTACGGCAACGGAAACACCTTGGCAGAACTTCCCCAAGCGGGATAGCCCGCGGTGCCGCAGGAACCCGCAGGCCCGCAGGAGGCATGTGCCGGGTGTTCCTTGGTTTCTGCAGAGTGACCCAAGAGACGCTTCATCTGTTTAAGATAAGCTCTCTTTGCAGAAGCCAATCATTTTGGTGATGGTGTGCCAGGGGCGGTCTCTTGGCCTTGGCGTCCATTTTCCCCAAGACCCGCCATGTCCAACTTTGGGAAGCCGACGCCGGGAATTGGGACACGGAGGAGAGGGCGGCTGGGGAAGAAACCACACGAAACGCGAGGCGAGGGAGTTATTCGCTCATTCTTCCGGTCTAGTGTGTGACGGAACCAGCCATCTGGATGCTCTCATGAGATAAGGTTGTTGTCAGTAATGGCAGAGTGAAGACGAGGGAGAGAGACCTCACTATGGCCAGCCACATTCACAGTACGTACTGTACAGTAAAGTCTGAACAAGCGAAAACTGTTTGAAGCGGTCGTGTAAACCTGGTTAAAGAACGAGCGATCTTTTTCTGGAATGCATTGTTTTTTTCGCCTGCGCATTCCCATGCCGAGATGGCATGAAAGCCGAGCCCCAAGACCAATGCCCAATCTCGCTGGACAGATTGCAGGTGGGACTGACTGGCTTGGACAAAAAAAAAATCAACATGCAACGGTTTTCGAAAATCCACTTCGGCTGCTCCGCCGCACCAGCGTGCCGGAACCACGATGCAGGGTTACGTCGCTCTTCTCCCTAGACAGTCAAGGACGCCTCCCGAAGGATCGAAGGTGGTCTCCATCTCCATCACAGTCCAAGCCAATAGACCGACCAGGCCGAAATCGAAAGGTGACATGACCCGCAAAGAAGTTGTGTATTTTGGATGGGGTGCGGGTTTGCTGTACAGTACGTCGCAGGAAGATGGAAACATGTGTCACTCACCATTCACTCCCTCCCGCATGGTTACCCGCACCCACATGCTATCCTGCAGAAACAGGTTGTGGTTGACACTGTTCCACGGTTGCCATGGATAGACCAGTTGCATGTCAAACCGGCGCACCAACTCGACAATCACCTTGTTGAGCTCGACGAGTGCGAAGGCCTTGCCGGCACAACCCCAACGGCCGTATCCAAAGGCGAGCTCCGCCACGCGCCGCATTTCGGCTCGCTCCTCTTCGGATCTGCAAGTCCCTCCGGCTGTCGTCAAGAGCCACCTCTCTGGTCGGAACACCTCGGCATCGGGCCCGTACACCTTCGCGTTGCGTCCCGTTGCCCAAAAGTTTGGCGCAATGAGCGTTCCGCCCGGTACATGCTTCCCGTCGATGGTGTCGCCTCCCGGTGGGACGACCTTGTACGGCACGCCAACAAAGGGAGGGTGCAGCCGCATAGTTTCCCAGATGACCGCCTCGAGAGGTGTCAGTCAGTTCCATGCCACATCTGGCTTCCGCCAGTTCATGTCGACGAGGTGAATGCTCACCTGCAGATAAGGCAGACCATTAGCCTCAGCGTTGGTCACAGGACTCGAGATCCGACCCGTCCGAATGCCCTCGTCAATTTCGGATTGCAGCGCGACATAGCTCCGCGGTGTGCTCATGAGAAACAGCAGAATGGCCCGGATTGAGGTGGCTGATGTGTCACCGCCTGCAACGATCTGGAGAAGGGCTTCGGTTTCGCACTCTTGCTGTGTCATGCCATGTTGAATGAAGGAGCCCTGGTTGTTGTCAGTTTCTCTCGTAATCCTGCCGTGAAAGCGCTCCAAGGCTGACCAGCATATCCTGTTTCTTCTCCGCATTTGGAGCGAAGCGCTGAGCAATAATCGGCTTGATTGCACTGGAGGTTGTCAATCCCTCATTTCTCACGCAAACTGAGCGTGAAGAGGAACAACTCACGCCATCGTCCTCCCCAACCCCTTCTTGTCGGTTGGCTTTGGGCCAACAAGTTTGAGCAGGGTCTTAGACCCCAATATGGATCTCAACACTGGCACGGAGGCCGAGGCCGTAACTACGGCCGCTGCGTCGTGATACATCTCGATATGTCCGTGGATATCTCGCTCCTCGCGGATATGTCCAAACTCTTCTCCAAATCCCAATTTCGCAATCGCATCGAGCGTGAAGTACTGCGCCATGTTTCCCAGGTCTAGGAATGGCTTGCTCCGGTCATCCTCTCCGCGGCAGACAGCGTACTTGGTCTGGATCTTGTCCACCAACAGTGAGATGACATAATCCATATCCGCCTCGAAGTGGGGGTTATCCCTCCCGGCGTAGCCAGCAGCAGTTTGAGCCTTGAGCTTGTCATGCAGCGCGCCATTCAAGGTGCTCAGCATGGTCTCGTTGTAGGGGTCCGGCGAGAGGAACCCGTACCATTTGGACCGGGTGTAGCCTGTCCTCGCTCCCGACGTCCTGCGAATCACTTCCGGGTCGCTCGTGAGAAGCTCATTAGGCCCGATGCGGATCGTTGACCCTCCGTAGATGGCGCCATCCCCAGGACCGGCCCCGCGGCGTGTGTGCCTCCCATATCGGGCCTCCGCCTGGAGCAGCTTGTTAGCTGCTTGGCCACTCAAGAAGACACGCGCAATCCAGATGTAGGAGAAGGAGGCGAGAAAGGGTCCGTCGAAGTTTCTGAGACGCCGCCGTGCGAGAATCGCAGACACGACGTACGCCAGTACTGCTGCTATCAGTGCCGCGAGAGCCCATTCTCCCGACGAGAGCGTGAGTGTCCTCTCAAAGGAGATCGAGGAGATTATTAAAGAATGGTCCATGGTTGTCATGGAGTGGCGCTGGGTTGACATTGCTGTGTGGCCAGCAACCAGCAGCGCAAAGATTCACCGATTTCAACTGGGTGTTGGCAGGTACCTCAGGTACCTATTATTCCCTGTTGCATAGATTTTCAGCTTCGATGGGAGTGCAGAACTTTCCTGTTTCAAATAGGAGCCCAATGTCGCCTCGAAGGAGTGCAGCGTTGCTCCCGCTGGCCGCTGCTGATTTGCGGTTTTGTGTTGTATTATTGGCTCGTCTCGACTTGCCGCGCGTCTCATTCCCCCAAGAGTCGCACAGGTGTGATGACTGAAAGACCACTGGTACGCGGATCCTTCCCTCCCATCAAGTGCGAGATGCAGACCAACAGGTTTGGCAGGTATAGGTTGCCAACGACCAGACAAATGAGGGGATCTCAAAACTGCATCTCCCGTGGTCAAAGTTTGCCACGTATCTGCAGTGTCTTCCTCGCTTGGGAGCAGGAATAGGGAAGAAGTTTTCCGTCTTATCAATTCAAAGTACCTGGCCTATATCAGCCGATCTTCAAGGAGGAATAGGACTGCGATCAATAGCTGGAAGACCCAGGACTCCATCGACGTGATCAGATGAATACCCTCGGCCACTTTGGCTATAAATCTCATGTTAGGTGAGGAAGGAAGAAGTTAGTGGAATAGTGATGAGTTGGGCAAACGGGAATGGAGATACGCTCCCAGTGCTATTTGTACTTCCAGGGACCTTGAGTTGCTTGACAAATGGCTGCCTGTATCACTATGGTTTGGGCTCAGGTTGGGCGTTGGGGATGACGGCCTGGGAGAGACACACAAGCCTCGACCCAATGGATGTGGCACACACAAGGGTGGAGGAGTGAAGAAAGTATTACCAGAAAATATAAATATCCAATTTTTGGCATCTGCACCCCGAGCATAACACTCTTGCTGTTCTATTGTTCTATCGCAGCAGATCCTTTTGTCCTAAAGCGCTTGCCCTTTGCTCCGTCTTGTGCCATCAACTCATGCTGCATCATCCTGCACAGCCGAGTTATCCATAATGTCACATTCAAAATCTTCGGGGTCCTTGACCTCCCAAAGTTCCAAGGTCAGCGAAGACGTCGAGATCGAGGCTGTCTGGTCCGAGATAGAAAGCAATGATGATGGCGAGGAGATTAAAATGATCGCCGTCATCAGTCCAGAGAGTACACATGGCCTGAGGCTCAGGGTTAAGAATGCGTCCCTGAGTATGTCCCTATTAACACCTGTGCCGATATTCACGACGACAAGTATCCTTGTATCCTAACAGACGATCTCTGTGTATAGGGGCTCGGGTCACGGTTACTACTCCAGACAAGCTTCAAGATGAAATCAGCTCCCTTGAAAGCACCTCGACACACCTGCGCAAGCTCTATATTTTGGCCAGCACTTCTGTTGGCTGGATCGCTTGCCAAATATCCAGCTCTTTCAAGGCCGTTTTTATCATTGCATGCGGCGACAGTCGTTCTGGCCAGCCTGATACGATCTTCATTGACTCCGACTCAACCTATTGCGGCCACAGCATCTGGGAATGGGATCAACTGCTACCGAGCCAGCTTCCGCGAGGATACAGACTTGTCCTAGAACGGTGCTCCACGGTACTGGGGACATGCGTCGAAAAGGCCAAGTCCTTTATCGAGAGTGCGTCACCACGTCTGTGTTGGGCATCATTCCCACAACTGCCAGAGGCACACCTCAAGAGGTTGCAGGAGGTCTTGTCTCAGCCAGACCCGGCGTCATCATCCACAGCACCAAGCTCGAATAATGGTGCCGCGAACCGGGACTCCTGGCTTTCAAAGCTGAAGCTCATCCTCAGAGCTGTTTTCAGGTTCACGGCCCACGTAAAAGTATGGATCAACGATTCCGGCATCTTTGTAGCGGGTGCTGTGGGACTCGGAGTGGCTACGGGCTACTTCCAGGTGGCCGAGGACGCGAGCAGTGGGCCAATTATGACAGGAAAACTACGCTACCACATTACGTGGCGACAGGTGCTTGAATATGTCATGCAATTCTTGTCAAACATTTGGGACAAGGTCTGTGAGGCCGTGGTTTGGATATGGGAACGTGTGACACAGTCAGAGCCCAGACCTGAACGATGGCATATGCAGAATGAAGTGAAGGAAGCGATTTAATTCTTCTGAGAAACTATCTGAGTCCCAGAGGGCCCGGAAGCCCTGAATATATACACAGAGAGGGGTGGCGCCAGGTGGGCCATCTGGGCCGCCAGAGATGGAGGCTGAGAGCCGAGGCTGACTGACTAAGCCAGACTCAGGTCCAAACCGGCCATATCCTGTCATAGAACGGATCAAGTTTTTGGGTCGCAAGCTCAGGCGCGTCAACTGTTCTGGCAATGAGTATATGCCGTTGGCGCCTTTGGCACGGGTGGGGTTGGACGTCAGGTGAACCTCGGTGAAAATCAATATCTGGATCGGGACTTAATGGGTACACTTTCTAGGGGGCGTCATGCATTGGGATAAATTTCTTGTGGAACTTGGCTGTACTTAGAAACCAGGCCTGGACCAATATAATTTCATGACTGCACCGTAGCAATCCTCATCCCATACCATTCCTCGTCCACGAAGATGTTCCTCTGCTCGAGGACGTTTCGAGCGATGCGGTCGCACTCCTCCGTTGTCACGGTGGGTTTGTTGTACACCAGGCTGATTCCTTGACCGCCCAGCTCTCGAGCTAGCCTATCCATCCGGTGCCACGGATACTCAAAGCATATGACTCTATCTGTTTTGGTCAAATATCCTGGCTCCAAATATTGGTTTAGCCACACGCCCAGCGCTGGCCTTGGCGAGAAGACGACGGAAATGGTGCGGAGAGGGATATGCTTCTGGACAGCAACCTGGGCAAGCGTGCGCAAGAAGTTCTCCTCGGGCTGTTGGAAGTCGTTGAGATACAAAGGTCGGCCGTCGTCGGCGTTGAAGTTCCACTCGAAAGTTTCGAGGTTAGGGGCAAGAAACTTGAGAGCTTCACTCGCAAGAGTCCCGGTCATCCAGTAAGACAGGCTCAGGAAGGTTAAGCGAGTGAAGCAAGTGAAGTCGACGCCATCGAGCAAGTATTCCCTCGAGTCCAAGATAAAGATGGACGGCACTCGCAGTGTCTGCTCAAAAACACTGCCGATGCGAATGGATTCGAGCGAGTGGGCCTGGGGCTTGAGCGCGGTGCACACCATGCCCAGCCAGAATTGCGTCGTCCGTGATTGCCCCCGATAGTATCGAAAGAACTCGTCGTTGGGATACCACTCCGGTCCGGAAAACTTGAATTTCCTCAAGGCTGAAGGAGCCAAGCAGTATGCGTGAAGAGTTCGCAGATCGACGCGATCGCGTAGATAGAGGGTTGTGTAACGGCTCAGACCTTTGATCTCCTGATCCTGAGTCAGCAAGCAAAAACACAGGGATATAATGAAGTGACAGGTTAGCACACCTCCACGGATTCGAGAAAGCTGCTCATGAGAAAGCTTTGCAGAAGCAGTTGGTCGTAATAGGCACCTGGATTTATCACCCCTACGATCTCCAATGTCTCGAGGTTGGTGAACCCAGCAATACTGGCTTGTATGTCTGGATACAGGTAGACAAGGAAGTCGTCAGTCATGTTGAACGGCACACTCCTTGACGTTAGATCAGGCCAACCAGGCACCTGAGAAAAGGCCAAGTGTGTTAGCCGTGACATGCTGCACAAAGCAAATAACGCAAGCTGCCTGAGTACCGAGCCTTGGCCCCCGTCGAAACGGAGGATCTCAGTATTGACAAGCCATCCAGCAAGCTCCATGCCATAGTCGAGTAGGCGTTTTGATTCCTTGTCATTGGGCAGGGTGTTTGGGTCAACCTCCCATCGTGGGTCCTTCAAATCAAACACCAACTCTCGACAATGCTGTCGAAGCTCGGGGTTGGCGTTCAGGGTCCGATGCAATAAGGGCACAGCGTCAGCTGACGGGGCAAGTTGTGTGTAGAGGAGGGGCGTGACAATGGTGTTGAAGCGGCGGCAGACCAGAGTCAAGGCCCAGCGATGGACATGAAGGGGCCGATTTGTCTTGGTGGTGTCGGGGTCGGAGTTTGATGAGACCAAGCGTTCTGAGATGTATCTCCACAACGGGACAGGAGGGAGCTCGAGGATCTGGACAAGCAGTTCGTCTGGCAGCCGGAGGATGTGACATCTTCCAGATGGCGGTGCCGTCTGGGCATCCAGGCCCGGCTGAAGTACGGGGCTTGTAGACGTGGTTGACATGATTGATGTTGGTTGTTCCAACGTTGCAGTGTTGTTTCCGGGTTTCCAGGTTGTCTTGTGTTGATCCAGAGAGATGGGTACCCAAACAACAGGGGAGAGGTTCCCGGTTTACAGCATGGGGAGTCCGCAACCCTTGTGTGCTATAGGCCTGCGTTGTAGCATGCAGTATCGCCAAGTGCCGATGTGCCGTTCTCCGTCAGGCAGCATGCGTTCTCTTGTGTTTGTCAGTTCTTCCCAGGTCTACGGAGGAAAGATTGCGTGCGATGAGTGCACAGGCATGAGGGGTCTGTACCCGATGTTGGCTGCCTGGGGCTGGCGAGGGTGCGCCTGGTGTGGGCGGGGAGAGTCCTTGATGCCTTGGGCAACAAGGCCAGAAGCCCCCGATTTTGCCTGTTCAGACCGCCCAACTTCAACCCCCTTGTTTGGCCCCTTTTTTGGTCCAACATGACAACCTGGAACTTCCAGACATCCACAGATCGTTCTCCCGCTGGGAATGCGGCGTTCTACGCACCGTCTGCCTGTGCCACAGGTGTCATCAGTTTACAAAGTGTTAATTTGGGTGCGGGGTAAAGTTGGGCCGTTCGTGATCGGAAGCCGAGAAGGAACAGGAAACGGTCGCCGTGCAGACCTACTCCAGTGCTACCGTACCTGCCGTATGCCATCTGGATACGCCACCCACCTTCCTTCTACATAGTACCTGACCTACCATCACCGGCACTTTCCACGTGCCCCCTTCTCTTCCATTGCCCGTTTTGTATCTGTGATTGGTCTTCTTTCGACAGCTCCCGTCGTCCGTCACAAATCTGCTTGTCGATTCATCACGTCGTTCTCTTACAGATCCTGCCATTTTCTATTCTTGGCTGCTTTCCTCTTGCAACTCACACCATCGGCATCAACAATGAAGGACAATTCGTCCAACGGCCAGCATTCCTCTCCACCCATAAGCCTTGTCAACGAGTGCTGTTACGTCCCCTAAGATCTTACGAACGTCCTCTTAGGATCCTCAAGGAGCTTGGTCACTTCGAACATGAGAGGTATCGTCTCTGGTGGCCTGGAGCCTCTGTCTCCCTGCATTGAGTGTCTCAAGAGGAAGTACCTATCAGTCGTCTCAGGGCTTCTGTCCAACAGCCGCGAACTCCCAACCAAGCCCGGGAGTGGCTTGCCACCCGCCCGTCACCCACACCACGGACCGTTGCATCCGTCCCATCCGCTCTCCCAGCGGACCTTGTGCCCTATATTACCCGCAGACATAGTGCAACATCACCGTCCGTAGCGAGGCGACCGGTACTACGGATTCGACCTCTGCCGTTGCTACCACGCGGAGCCGGGACATGCTCCCTACCACAGTGGACTTGACAAAATGGAACTACAAAAGGACGATGTCAAGTTTTCGTTGACGAGGACGTGGGCCAGCTAAGCCTCGCTCTCCGCACGCGCAACGCTTCATGTTCGCAGTGCCGTGCACAACAAGACCTATCCCGGTCTCTTCGAAAGGGGAGTCTTCGGCGTGGGATTGTCCTGTGGTGCCCCGGTCCGTCCGTTTCAGCCCTGTGAGATGGGGTGGCTGAAGAAGTTTCGCAGTGGTGCCTTTTCAGGAGACGCCGTCTTGTCGTCCGCCCTGGGTCAACCACCATCAAGGTCCCAGCAGGATACGCCTCGGGAGGGAAACGTGGTTCAGTCGAGCAATGAGTCTCAGGGAAAGGTGGCATCCCGGGCTCGGGAGCTCTGGCCTCTGCTTTCGTTGTGGTTGTTCCTCCTCGTCTTCGCCGTGCTCTACTCGATTTACGTTTACAAGAGTCTTCTGAGCGACGACCCGGCCATCGGCCATTGGCTTCCATCAGCCTCCGACACTAACTTGGTCGTGTCGGTATTGTCCCAAGTCTTTGCTAACTCGATCGATTTGCTACTTCTGGGCGTCTTCGATGTGCTACGATGGCAGCTGGCAGCTCGCCTCCCCGGCGTATCTGCGGCCACCTTCTTCCAGCTGAGCAGCTCTACTTCGTGGATTCCCATGTTCTTTCTGACCATCAGCAAGATCTCTGGTGGTTGGATTGGGTTGATCAGGTACTGTCATTTCTGGTGTTCGTGTTGGTCCACGATTGAGAACCATTCGGCTGACTTGAACGTTCAAGGCTGCTCCTCCCTCTGCTAGGGCTGTATTTTGGATCTTCTCTGAAGTGTATGTTGGCCCTTTGTTCCCCTCGTCTCTTCGCTGTTGCGAATGGCTGTTCAATGGCTGACCAGCCCGGCTCCAGTCAAGGCCGAGTTCGTCTACCACTTCAAAGGGACGAGCCCGCCAGTTCCTGTCTTCGCAGGATCGGGAATGCCCATGGACGAGACCCTTCTCAGACTCATCCCGGCGTCCTATGTTGGCATGTTCTTTGCTTCGTGGATACCCACACTCCTTGATATTCCCAAGTTTGCGACCCCCATGCCTATCGCCGGATGTGAGGAAAACTGCACTTCGGCGTTTTTACCTGGTGGCATCGAAACGGCTCGCAAAATAGCCCCTTTCTTAAACATGACTCTCATGGAAGGCGGGATATTTCGGGATGCTGAGACCATCCAAATCCAAAATGCCCCGGGCATCCTCCTGCGCTTCGACGACCTCCCACTCGATTTCGACTTCGACCGGAAGACGGAATGTCATACATATGGGCAACATCTCAACGATACTCTGCAGGTCTGCATTCGGTCCATGGACGGCAGGCTTGCTTTTGGTGAGTCTACTTTCATGGGCATGGTTCCCGGCCGGCCCATACTAACATGCTCCCGTAGGTTGGCAAGCTTGCCCATCGCCGCTGTACACAAACCGGGCCTGCACCAACGAGACATCCTGGCTCGAGAGGCCGCTGAAGAAGAAAACCCTGATGACTCGTTACAAGCAGTTTGCCACAACAGCATTCAGCGGCCGTGACTTTACCATCCGCCACGTACAACCAACCTCAGATCCCATTATGGAGCACCTCAACGCCACAACCTACCTGGCTGTCCTAGACGCCCTGTATAAGCGCCCATATTCTGACCCCGGAACAACGCGCGCGTCTTCCTATGAGCATGATGTCGCCATGACGCATGCCGTCACATTCGGCACGACATGGCTAATACGCCTGTACGACGACGTGTTTCCAGACGATCAGCACACACCGCTGCTCCATCTACGCAATTTCCTCGCCATCCCGCAGCAGTTCATGGCAACGTCCCAGCATTTCGCCAACTACACGGTTGGTCGAGTTAAGGGGTTCGAGGGAATGTACTCCTTGCCCGACGACATGCAGACAGTCGCCATAGCTGGCCAATCCACCACCCGCCTACTGGCCCTCGACTGGGTAGTGTGGTCATACATTGCCGCAACCGCCGTCGTCGTTGTGATTGCCGGAGGACTCGTCATGAACATGCTGATGCGCGAGGAGCCGATCCCCGAGTCGAGCGGCTTCGTCGAGGTGGATCTTGCGGCTCGGTTTGGCGTGGACGAACCTGTTCCCAGCCGGGCGATAGGGTCATCGTCGACAACGGCTGCCGACAATGGCGACGCATTGCGGGTAATTCGCGAGTTGGGACGGCCCAAGGAACTGCGCGCCGCTGTGTCGTCGTCGTTCCGTGTTGCTAAGGAACTTAGGAGGAGGGAGATACGCGTCGTCGCGGTGCCGACGCCATCGGGTTCGGAGGACCGGCTGGCCGGATCACCGGACAAGAAGTCGTATGCCTTCCGTGAAGGGGTTTATGAAGGGCAGCGACCCCAGGGAGATAGTGGTGGAGGAGTGACAGGGCTGGGTGATCTCGAGCGGGCTGACACGGAGATAACCAGTCTTGGGAGTCCGCGGATGAAGTGGTAGTGGGGTGCATCTAGATGTATGTTCGTCTTGGTTATGTAGCAATATGTAAAATTACGATCCAAACTATGTGTGATTCCTGTGTGGAATAATGGCATCCCAAGCCTGTGATGCCTTGGGATCTTGTTGCCGGGCTTTGGGCTTGGCTGGCTCAGGGGGTAAGTAGCGTGAATACCTCCTCACTGCTTGCCACAGGCAGCCCCTGAAGGTCAGCCGAGATCAATTACAAGTGCTCGAGGATTGACCGCCTCCACGAACAACAAGTTGAACATCGCGGTGATCGCTTCACTAAGTAAATGCTCAAAACCAGGAAACAAAGTAGAGATAATGCTTCAACGGTAAATTCCATTTCGCGTACCATCCAGTCATGCCCAACTCCATTCCTGGCAGGTCATGAGCTCATCATAATCATGTCATAAGAACTAACAAGTCTTGCTAGATGGCAGGCAAGGTTCAAGCCTTTACTTCAGCGTGCTGAATACTGACATCCTGCAGAACGAAGTGTCAGCATCCCGGTCCCTTGTTGCTTCTTCTCGACACCGCCTGAAGAACTCACCTTCTCGGATGACACCCGCACCCGCCTCTCCTCGAGCTCTCCTTTCCCTGTCTGCGCACCGGTAGTGTGTCCAACACAGACATAACCACGGAACTTGCGCGCCGGCAGGCGGGCCTCGAACATCTCGTCGATCTCCTCGAGCGTGCGGCCCTTGGTCTCGGGCAAGAAGATATAAACCCACGCGCAGGCGACGAAGCAGGAGGGGAACCAGATGAACCCGTACCGCGGGCCCCAGTTGAGCGAGGCCGGGTTGATGAAGTACGGCGCCGTGAAGGTCGTGAGCCAAGCGAAAAAGAACCCAACGGCGGCGGCCAGGCCGAAGGTGTAGCTGCGCAGGCGCTGCGAGGGGATCTCGCCAGCCGCGAGCCAGGCGTACGTGGAGATCATGGCGTTGTAGCACATCATGTAGACGCAGGTAAAGGCGACCAGGACCACGCCGGTGGAGGTAGCGCCGGGCTGTACGTGGTACACGACGGCAATGATGAGCTGGAAGATGCCGCAGAGCCCGAGGCCGGCCATGAGCACCACGCGCCGCCACCCGAAGCGTACTACCACGAGGGAGTTGACGACGATGGCGAGGATGCCCATGGCGCTGAGGATGTTGCTCATGCCGAAGGGGTTTGGGATGTTGGACATGCCGAGGAAGTAGGCTTTGTAGGCTGAGCAGAGGTTAGTTAGTGGATGACTCTGGCTGTGCGGTGTTGGCGTTGATGGGGATGTTGACTTACCGATGATGAACATAGACCCAGATGCAGCCTGGAGGGTGACAGCGCAGACGGCCAGGAATGTGCGGCGGCGGTCGATGGGGTTGGTAAACATGTCCATGATCGACACACTGCTTCCGAGCTCGCGCTCACGATCAATGGCAGCCTTGATCTCGGCAGCTTCACCCTCAACATCAGCACCTTCAGGCCGCAGCCACCTCAGAGCTTTGGTGCCCTCCTCATAGCGGCCCTTGAGGATAAGCCAGCGTGGCGACTCTGGGATGAACAGCATACACACGGTCATGATGACGGGGATGACATAGATAATGCCCAGCGGGATCAGGTATGCCGACTTGTCGGGGCGCGGCGCCGTCGCCCAGTCAATGATGGTTCCGATAAGCGTCCCCTACACATGTCAATGAGCGTTTCCGTAGAAGTTACATCAGGGATATAATGAACACATACGAATGTAGTGAAGAACTGGAAAGCCGTCAGGAACCAACCGCGATACCTCGCCGGACTGGTCTCCTGGAGGTAAAGCTGCGAGAAGGTCATGAAGTAGCCATTGGCCAGTCCAATGATGAATCGGCCGGCGTAGAGAGCACCGATGTCCTCGGTGGCCATCATCAGAACGTTGGCGACGCAGCAAAACAGGCAGGCAAGCCAGAGACATTGTCGGCGACTCAAGTATGTAGCCGTGAGACCGGCTGTGCCGGAACTGATGAAAGCGCCGAGAGTCATCAGCGACGAAATGAGCTGCTGTGTCAAGGTGTCGAGGTTCCATCCGAGCGGCGTGTTGGGTGCTTCATGTCCAAAGACCTAGATAGACCGAAAAGTCAGGAACGTGGCAAGCGAGGAGGAGAGAAAAGGGTCCAGGGGATCCTCAACGTACCTGGAGGAATCCGCGCATGGCCTGTAGGCCTCCGATGAGACCAAAGTCCACCCCATACTGGAATGGCGACAACACAATGATGCCGCAAGCAACGAAACACTTCCAGTGCGCTTTCCAGGACCCCTTGGCCTCGGTCGCCATAGCTGCTGCTTTCGACAGTGTTGGGTTTGGGAAGTTATTCGGGGAAATCCCAGGCTCCGATCACCTCTCAAGCCGCCACCCCGGTAGGATTCCGAAGAACACAATGGCGCAAGAAGATGATGAAGGGAGGAAGGGCAGTTGACCATGGATTCCAGAGAGGGTTCTGCATGCAGACAGACCAAGCTGCTACATATATTATCGCCATGGCGATCTATCATCCCAGTTACCAATCTATTATCAAAATGCTACAGCTCTTGCATGGTTGTTGACAAGCTCCATGTCCCTTTCTCCTATCCAGGAAAGCATGCAAATGCCGACCCAAGCTAGGGTGTCACGGGCTCTGGCTAGCAAATCGTCGATGCGGAGAACCAGGCCCAATTCGACTATCTAGAGTCAACTCCTCCACAGAAAAGGGAGCTCCTTGGAGCTACTCGACAGGGACTGACAGGTGGGGGGACGGTTGAAGCTCGGGATACCCATCCCGATTCCGCCCAAGGCGAGATAGATGAAGCGACCTGCAGGATGCTCACATGGGGTATGCTCGACCACAGGAAGGATGGCAACAATTTGCTAGGTGCTCAAGATCTTTAAGATAGCCTATAACCAGGAATTGGCTGAAAGGAGGGTTAATTCCACCAACATCGGAACCCCAAACTGCAGTTCCCCTATCTAAGAGCTTAAGCGTGCCGTTATCCGGGATTCGGTCATTGGACAGGACAGTAACAACGGCTGTTTGCCACTACTGGCGGGCAATACACTGCGGTGGGGAGGGTAACATCTCCCGTGTGCAGGTTTAGGGCCAACTACTACCTGACTTGACCCCAATCCGCATCTTCCCCAGACTACGCCATGTGCTTAAACCCCAACGTCTGCGTGGCGCCGTCTCGGCAACCAGCTACTAGTTGTATTAAGCTGTTCGGATGATATGGCGGCGTTTAAGTGCCATCCCCGCTCTCCACAATCCTGTCAGTGCGGAGCAGCACACCAACAAATCCAACGGCCTGGGACTCCCTGCCGGCCACTCAACAACATCTGCATGGTAACCTGGAACCTGAAACTACATTCCTAGGGAATATGGGAATGATGAGTCTCCCAAAAACCAGTCACAACAAATGGGGCCATCGACTTTCGGCCGAGACAGACCTAAATACCTAGCACGGGCTCTTGCGGACCTCCCGATATCCATGGGGGAAGCGAGCATCTTGACCGGAAATCCGACTCTGAAGCGGCAGCCTGTGCGACTCTCTGTGGTGGGTAAGGAGGAGAACCTTGGTAGGCTGGCAAGCCCCCTTTCGGGGCGCAAAACATCGGACCGAGATTTAGGGTCCGACAGACGGAGCCTGTGAGACGCGTCGACGGCGCGTGGGCACCAAACAGGAGTTCACTTGAAGGTTTTTGTCCATTGTTCGACAAGCACGGTATACAACAAGCGGATGGCTGGATGATCCTTCACTTCATTCTGTTCGACGTACATAGTACAGCTAGCTGCCGACGGCGGCATGTGAAAATAGGCCATTTAGGATTACTGCTTGCTCAGTCCATGAGCCCTGTCAGGAGAGAGTTCTTTCTCATCTCATTAGTTAATGGCACTTAGGTGAGGCGACCCAGTATACCGGATGCTCGGAGAATGGGTGAGACATGTCAACAAATACCCCGAATGCAAAGCAGAACCACAAATGGATAAGTGAATCAATAGTCAAGACCAT
Source organism: Mycothermus thermophilus (assembly GCF_041956435.1). Classification (NCBI taxonomy): domain Eukaryota; kingdom Fungi; phylum Ascomycota; class Sordariomycetes; order Sordariales; family Chaetomiaceae; genus Mycothermus; species Mycothermus thermophilus. The sequence goes on from NW_027191428.1 coordinate 88,415, forward strand.
TGTACCATCGTTCATTGGCGCGCACGCGAAAGGAGTTGGCGAAGTTCAGGATCTCAAGTTCATGGCAACAAACACTTGGCCAGTCTCAAGCTTGTCTTTGGAATGTTCAACTAAGCTTCGGTCGGGCCTGGAAGCCAGGAACTTGCTCATTGTTGTAATGACTTGCTGCTAACCCAGGGTCTGCCCTTGTCACCTGAACAGACAACATGACAGATTTCAGAAATAGTTTTAGCAAACGTGGTGAGAAGACAGATGAGGCCTTGACTTCACTATGTCCCAGTGGCAATCGAGTGGATGAAACAGAATTGGCAAACAGCAACTGAGTCTTGCTCCTTGATTGTTAAAGTGGGAACTTCGCTTTGTGGCTATAACATGAGTGCTTTTCACCAGAATGCTATTCACTTTTTTCCATTCAAGCGACTAAAGTCTAGGGCTGTCATGTGAGATAATTTGTCGCTCTTCTGCTGCTTCGGCTGCAAGGGGAACCTCTCGGCCGAAGAGGAGCATAATCTTCGGAAGGGTTCTCCTGCTTCCGATTCTCGTCGTACAACATGCTTCGATGCAGAAACAACATCTGGAGACATTATCCAAGGGTCCGGATTCTGTGATACAGCATGAAGTGAAACTGACATAGCGCAACACACTTAGTAACCCTGCCGCCCTAGCTGAGTTAATTACCTATCTTGGAATATTAATACATCCAATGCGGTGTGAGGTCCAGTTTGAGCCTCCGATACAGCCTCATCGACTCGGGGTCTTGACATGAGAAGTCAGTTTAGTATGACACTTTAGTTTTCTTTTGGTTCACTCGGATTAGAACTCATGACCCAGATATACCTCAAGATCATAGCAGAAGTAGTGTCTTTCCCACGTGGATTGACCTCGCCTCGGTTCAACTCTCATGTCAAACTTCAACCGGTGGATGTCAGATGGTAGCTTCTCAGGCGATCACGCCTCATGGAATGATCGAGATCATTCACACTGCCAGTTTGAGAACGGACAAACATCCCGGCTTCCGGGAAAGGTGAAACCGACGGAACGATCTGCCGTATGGTACACCAGAGTGTGAGCAAGATCTGAGCCTGAGACAGGAAGGCTGCATACCTACGGAGCCACTCGGGTGTGTGCCATGTGGATGTCGACATTGCAACACAGCAGTCATGCAAGATGCCACCCCGATCATCCACGGTGGGAGCGATGGGCTTTGTGCCCTGCCAGATTGGTCCTGACAGAGCGGGAACTTCATAAATCCAGCAGCTCCAGGTTTGACCTCACACAAACACAGGCGTGTACAGCTCTCCCTTAACATCTCCTCCAGCTTGCCACAAGCAGTTCGATCGGCTTAGTCTGGAAGAGGGGCTCGACGTAGGGCAGGAGCAACGTTTATCTGGGAACTTCAGACTTTAGCATCTCGTCTCTTCTGATCACAAGTCTTTGTTTCTTCCGCTCACGCTCACGGGTCATAGGGATGTCGTCTGAACTTCTCACATTGTCAAGGTTTCCGGGCCATGCTCCTCCACGGTATAAGAAGGCTTTCTCTAGCCTCCCTCTTCCCCTTACCCTTCATTTTTATCCTTGGAATCACGCGCTCGACTCTCCTCGGTGCGACTTAGAAACCATGGATTTCGCTCTGAGCCCTTCGTCTGTCGACAACGACGCCTTCTCTCAGTCAACCACACTTGTTTCTTCGCCAAACGCTTTGGTTCCTTACCCAACTCAAACCTGGAGTCGAAATACAATAAACACGACAAGCCCGTGGCAAGATAAACTGGCAGATCGTCAACCGAACACAGGCTATCACGAAAACAGCCCAGCCAAGCCCCTGATCATTCCAACATGTGCTGCGGATTGGGATGCAGTGAAAGACACAATCAGAGGTCTCTATATAGAGGAGAATAAAATTCTGAAAGAGGTGATCGAGATCATGGTCACCAGACATCGGTTCAAGGCAACGTATGCGCCGATGCCTGTCGAGTGATTACTAGGTACGAATCCTGCTGACCAGTTCCACACACAGAGCGCGAATGTACAAGGGCCAATTCGCCAAATGGCAGTGGTCCAAGTACAAAAAGGCTGGCAAGACCAGCGCCGTTCGACCAGCAATCTCGCGAGCGCCAAAGACGAGGGCATCCTCAACGAACAGGTCTTCGAGGTCAACAGAACCAGATTCACGACGGCACCCATCGCTACCCCAGGGTCACCTCCGCTTCGCAAACATCGACGAGTTGGAGATGGAGGTGGCCCTCGCAGCATACGACACCCTCATTCGCCACTGGTGCGAGTATGACACGCCGTGGCGGATGTCAAGCAACCCCAGCCAGCTAGGCATGATGTTCAACCCTGAGCTCTCCATCTTGCAGAGGATCCGGATGGCGGGGGACTATTTCCGTCGCGGACAGCCGGCAGCGGCCGGAGAGACGTTGCGAAGGGCATTTTTGAGGGTGGAACATGCCGTCCAGTTTGGCGGCGCAAGCAACATTGAAGCCATTTGGGACTGTTGCCTTGGTGTCCCCCAGCTTGCCTTGACGACCGGGTGGGTGGACATCCTCGCCATCTTTACGCGGTACCTTCACCAGTACTCGGTGATCAAACTCTCCGCTAGCCATCCCATCACCAAGGTCGCGGCCTTTTTGAACTCCCTCTCTTCGGTATGGGGCCAACAGCCGCAGATACTACCCGCCAACGGCTCCCTCTCAGGCCCAACACCAGCAGCACATCCTCATCACCACCACCACCACCGACAACGCCTCGAATACTTCATCTCCCGCGCGTGGTCCATCTGGATGGCCACCTCCGAACTCCAACGCGGACGAGCCGACCACGTCACGGTGCATCTCAAGCGCGGCTACGTCACGGTCGTCGACCCCACGCACCCCTCGGCGCTGCGCGTTCTGGACGACTTCCGCGAGGCATCGCACGCGTCGGTCTCCCTCCACGGCGCCGCGCCCACCACCTCGCGGACTCTCGAGCTCGAAGCCCTGCTGGTGCACATGTACGTGCCGCTGTTCTCGGCGGAGGCGGCGAGGAGGACCGAGGCGACGTTGACGGCCGTGGTGGAGAGGGTGATGTCCAAGGAGGCGAACCGCGGGAAACCGCCGCATCGGTGGGATTATGTGGATAGGTACCTTGTGTTTAGCGCGAACCACTTCATGGCGGCGCTTGCGGAGGGCATGGGTCAGGAGGATAAGGCGGAGTGGTATCGGTGGAGGAGTTTGTATTATACGGGGAAAGATCTGGAGCCGGGGAAGGATTTGAACTCGGGGAAGGATTTGTTTTGGGCCCAGACTTCGTTGTTGTTGGAGGCGAGGTTGAGAGCGAGGGGCTTAGATGATGAGGCGGAGAGAATACGGATGGAGAGGAGTCAGATTCCTTGGGCCCTGGAGTAGATACTAGCTATGATAACAGGGCAATGAAGTCCGTGGTTGCATGAAGCTCCCGTCCCAATGGCATTCCATTCCCATTCACCATCATATCGAGCATCACCACGTCAGGTTCAGGTTCTCCTGACTGGACATGGACATGGCAACGACCAAGGGGAACTTAACACAACCATTGACTGAACAATGACGGCCAGATAGACAGCAAGTCCCGGCGACGCTCAAGCAGACCATAACAAGGCATAACGACCCTTTCTTCCATAATGGACTTCAGGGGTTGAGCGGGTCACAGTAACGCCCACCAGTTCCACTCCCGATTGTTACAACCGATCTGCGGCCGTAAGTGTCCGGGCCGCGCCGTCACCACGGCATGTTGACCATCCTTAGCCGACTGGTACGTTTCATGACGGGACGGAAAGGGTATGTGCCTCTTCCTCTAAGTCTCGCGCCCAGCCCGATTTGACCCCAGGGGTGAGTGCGAAGGGATCACACGGGCATGGACGGGCACCGGTCCGGATGCTGTGTAGCCACAGAGATGCATCACTCTGAGGTCGAGCGGAGAAATCTCAGGTAAGTAGGTAGTTATTACAGGTCATCACACTACAGCCATGGTGACACAGACTGCAGGTTAAGACCGCCCAACCCGACACAGACGGTCTCCGACCTGCTTCCAACGATCATTACCCACGCAAGGCGTGCACCAGAAGACGTCGTTGGGGTCAACCGCCCGCTTGATAGAAAGTCTGTGATGGCACCAGGTTAGTAGGCGGCAGGGCTCTGGTCGGAAGAAGAGGGAAAATACGTACAGCCGCGGGTAGTTCACCCCCCAGAACTCGTGCTGCCAGTTCGGTTCCTCAGGGTTGGCCTGGAAGATGTCAGTTAATGGTCCACTGCCCTCATCAATCCCCAACGTCAACACCTACCTCGTTGATATACGACCCCATCCCCGGCGCCAACTCCCTCATCGCCTGTGTACGATACTTTACCTTCTCCTTCGCCTCCTTCAGCGCCGTAGCATTCAGCGGCGGGTACGAAGCCCCCGCGATGGCATGGACATACGCCTTCCTCCACGCAGGCAACACCGCATTCCCGAGACCCGAGATGTTCTCCGCCGGCGAGTCATGCACGCCCTTCCCCGAAACCAGGTGCGCAATGGCCATGTCGTCGCCGGCAAACCGCTCCAGCGCAAACGACAGCGCCGTGACGTTCCGCGTCAGGGCGTTCTTGTCCAACAGGCGCGAGCCCATCCACAAGTTGCCGCCCGCGGGCGTCACGTCGTAGTGCCGCTCGAACCAGGCAAGGAAAGTCGGGAAGGACTCGGTCTGGTAATCCACAAAGAACACGCCCGGCCAGGTTTGCTGGACGTGGTTGAGGATAGGCTCCCAAAGGGCGCGCAGCTTCTCCGGGGTCGAGTCCAGCATCGCGCCACCAAAAAACAGGCCGCCGAGGGGTCCCTTGATGTCGCCCATCCCGCCGGGGAGCTCGCCGCCGCCCAGGATGAAGCTGTAGCCGGACACGCCCGAGTCAGAGAGAGAAGGGTACTTGCTCAGAACGTAGGCTGCCATGTCGAAGATGCGGCGCTTGTCGGAGAGGTCTTGAGTGAGGATGACGACGCTAACGTAGTCCAGCTTGGGGGAGGGGAAGGTGCGAACAGTAATGGAGGTGAGGACGCCGAAGGTTGAGCCGCCTCCCTTTTGGACAGATAGGTGTTATGTTAGCTAACCTGGACTTGAACCATGACCAAATACGCAGCGGTGAAATGACAACAAAGACTTACACCCCTGACGGCCCAAAACAAATCCCGATTCTGACACGCATTGGCCGTGACAATCTCCCCTTTCGCCGTCACCAACTCCACCTCCAAGACCTGATCCGCCGACAGCCCATGCGTCGGGGACAAAAGCCCATGGCCGGCGCCGGTCATGAACCCGCCAAGCGAGACCGACTTTGCCCCGCCGCCGACGGTCGTCAGGTTCAAGGCGTCCAGGGCGCGGTACACATCATACATGGGCGTGCCAGCACCAACTGTCACGGCGGTGATCCGGCTGATGACTTGCCCGCCACCACCGGTCCTGCAACCTTGGGGACGGAATGAGGTATGGGTCTGGACGGACTTGAGGTGGTGAGTCCAGATGGACAAGGAATTGGGCGCCACGGAGCGGCCGAGGAAGTCATGGCCGCTGCTCTTGATGACGAGGCGGATGTTGTGGTTTGCGGCTGGGTGTGTTAGTGTACGGACCCTGCATATGTTCATACCAAGATTAGCGGAAAGACTTACCAAACTGCACCCCCAACTGCACATGTCTCGGCTCCGTCGCGTTGATCACATAAACCGGATACCCCTGACCCGTGCACGGGGCTCCCTCGATGGGGAGACAAGTGTCGTTGGTCCAGTTGTTCCAGTCCACCGACACAGGATCGGCCTGATGGAACTCAAACGTCGGCCAGCCCTGGATGACTGCGGCGCATTGCGGCGAGTTGAACCCGGCCCTGTGACAAACGGCTGCCGGGGGATTCGGCTGCAGGAGCCTTCCTCCTAGGGTAGTGTTGAAGCGCTTCCATTCATTGAGGGACGGCCAGCCCGGAGTGCCGGGGACGGCTTTGCAAGATGTTGAGGGCCTTGGCTGGACAGTTGCTGTGCCAAGGGCGACAAAAAGGGTTTGAAGGATCAACCCCAAACCACCGTATGAGAGCGGCATGGTGGGATGAGGCTATGAGCCAGTCAATGACAATGAAGAATTGACTCCGTCCCTAAGTCTTGTCGGGAATCGAGAGCTCTGCTGTGATGAGATGAGCAGGCCTCTAAGCGATGGCCTGAAGAGAAGACGGGGAATTTATACCCATCTCTAGCCTTGAACAACCATCTCAACTTGCTGTTACTTCAAACCATACACTATCCACATCGCTCTGTATACTCGGCTCTCGCCGTATTCCTCGCATTCGCCTCCGGTTCGGCCACAGGGCTGTGGCTGACAGGTCTCGGCGTATTCTTGGCCCGACAGCATATACCGAGGGCAGCGAAGGCAGTCAGACTCTCCCGCAGCCGTATGATCTTGTTGTCGGTAAGTACGATAGAGTAGGATTGCAGTGCAATAGGCGAAACGACAAACCATTTGATCCAGATATCTGGAACTGGCGAGCGCGGGGAGCCAACTGCGCCGCTTACGTTAGCAGACCATCTCAACGATGATTTCTTGAGACTTTGGGAGCTTCACCATGATCCGGGGGTTCAAGAACATCTGTTGGGCTGGCGACAGTGTGAGATTGCTGACCTGTCTGTGACTCCCAACAGTCCTTAAAATGGATGTCTATTGATCTATCTCTCACGCTGTAGAACCATAGAACCAACCAACCAACCAACCGTGCCGCCGTGCTACCACCAGTTCTATATCGGTCTCTAGAGGTAGTCAGAATTACGGAGTTATGCCCGAGGCCAAGTCTCACTCACGCTACAGCTTAACCTCCCCCTCTTTCTCCCCCTTCGCCTCGACCGCCTTCTTGATAAACGCCGCCAACGCCATCGCCCACTCCTTCGTGATCGGCACGTAGTGCCCTCCCGGGTGCGTCACCACCACCGCATCCTCACAGACATCCACCAACGCCCTGCTCCGGCTCTCTTCCACCACCGTATCCAGGCTCCCAATAAAGTGCAACGTCGGGGTCTTAATCTTCGGCTCATAAAGCCACGCCAAATCCGCCGGCACTGCGCGGAACCCGCTATAGCTCACCGCAAAGGTAAGCGCCCTCCCACCGTTCGCCTCCCGCACAGCACTCAACCACCCGGCGTGCTCGGAGTCCTCTCCGGAAGGGTTATGCGCCCCCTCCAACGCCGCGGCCAGCATCCCCGCCACGCAACCGCCCTGGCTGAAGCCAATGACCCCGTCCACCCCGCCGGCTTCCCGCGCCGCCTCAGCCACGCGCTCCATCCCCTCGCGCAGGAAGCGGAACTTGCCTGACGCCTCGTCCTTGCGGAACCACGCCCAGGCGTCGATATCCTGCTCCTCGGCGTCCGGAGGGGCAGCGGAGCCGCCTTCTTCGCTGCTCTGCTGCGGCCGCCGCGCCTCGTACCCCGGGATGTCGCGGGGCAGGAGGCGGTTGGGAGCGGTTGGGTAGAACATTACCGGCGCGAGGCCGGACGGGGCGAGGGCTTTGGCGACGAGTTTTTCGAGGGCGCGGGTTTTGGCGCGGAAGAGAGGCCCGGATTGGGTGTAGCCTGAAGGGTTGGTGTCAGTGAGTTTGGTCGTCTCATGCATGCTTGTAAAAGGATGAGATGGCCCCAAGGAATTGGGTAACAAATGCACATCACCGTGGTCTATGCCCCAAGAGGCCAGAATCAAGTGACAGCAAGAGGAAGCATACCATGAAGCATCAAAATCCGCACCTCCCTCTTCGTCTTGGGGGTGCTGGTGCCGGTTCGCGGAGTAGAAGCCCTTGAGGAGGGGGTGTCTGTCCGCGACGGCGGTTGTGTGGCCGTGTCGCCCATGGTGTTGTGTGAAATAGCCCTCGAGCAGGAAATCAGACGTGACAGCGGTGGACGTGCACAATATCCCGACGCAGTGGCGACGGTTCGCAGCATGGACTGAGTTGGATGAGAGAAGTGATGGTTCAGATGAAGATGCATATGAGATGAAACCAGAGAATTAGGCTGAGCTTATCCGTTGGTAGTGGGGCAGTTCGGCGAGTCAAATCAGGATCGCCGAGGTACAAGAAACACCAAGTTGACTTGGAATAAATCTAAAAAAAATCTATTTAATTGAAGAACATAATTACAGCGATGTCATAGTGAAGGCGACGAGTCAAGTCTAAGAGGAACGGAATGAGCGGAGGAGATTGTGCGGATCCATACGTGGATGGAGACATGGTCGAGCATTTGCTGAGCAACAGCGGATGTCGAGCATCAAGCATGATAGAATGCAAATATGTAACCTCTACTGATTCCCAGCATGTCCAAGAGTATCATAACGAACTCTCCATGCGGGCGCCCAGCAACGGGTTGTAGTTGATCTCTGCCAGGAGCGAAAACATCCAGCTCAACAGGGAACATGTGCTGGATGCCGATACCACACGCCGAAACGGCATGTGAACTGGCAGTCGCTGAGGTTTCCCACAGCTGATTGATCATACATTAGATGATCGTTATCACACCCTAAGGGCGTAGATCAGAGCTCTCCACTCTACTGGGGTCAGGCTGTCCATGTAGCCAAACCGCGCTTGGCTTCCTGATATCACACCTGCCCACGCGCGGGGGACGGGGTCAACAGCTCAATTGACGATGGCTGCGGGTCTATGATACAAGTCCCATTGCAGGACAACTCGTCGGGATATCGTTTCGGCAGTAGAATAGTCGCGTCGTCTATCTCGTCCCGGACATCTCGTCACCGCTCCAACCCCCCACCTCCAAAACTCTAGTGCTTGGCCTTCGCGTTGGGATTCCGCGGGTCGTTCTTGAACTCGGGAGCTGCGGTCGTGCGGTCAGCATGTGCTCTGGTCCATCCATCTAATGTGTCGAGCTCGACAACGGGCGAGTGCGGAGCGGGGGTCTTCGTACTGTTCATCATGGCGTTCTGGGCCGAGTTGATGCCGTACCCGATAACGAGAGCTGAGGAGGCGATGTTAGCGTCTGCGCAACGTACGAATCCCGCGAAGGACTGCTGGTCGTTCACGGAGGTGTCGAGCAGAGAGGGACTGGCATACCGGCAGCCAGGAACGGAGCCATGGGACGCACTGCGGGCTCTGTCAGTCATTTCCATCATTCCGATGCAGTCGGGATTGTCAGCGGCAGCAACAGCGCCGACGAAGCGATCGCGTAGGGGTCAATTGACGTACACACTGGCGTCGGGAACTTCTTGAGCGGGGTGACACCGAACCAAGACATGTTGACGGATGTTGTTGGCGGTGACGACGCGGAGGAGAGGTTGGCTGTGGTGAGAGGAGGGTTTGTCAGAAGCAGAAAGCGAGCGTTTTTCGGATCCCGGCTTCTTCCACCAAACCAGGGTCGGAGGATGGTTTGTGCCTTGATTCTCAGGTTGTAGAATGGTCTTGGCAAGGCATCAACAAGACCCCTCCAGACTGACCCCACCTCAGGCCCTGAGGTCCATGCTCCACTTCATCCCCCGATCGGTGGATCTCTCCATCAGCTTGCGGGGCCGCATTTGTGGAAACGATTCTCCGGCTTCCACTTGCCAGGCTCCAGCTGGACGCGACACGTTGTGACATCATATACTTCCCCCGCATGGGCTCCTCTGACACCAAGCACCAAGCTGGAGCACCAGCTGGGGCGGGACTGGGCATCATGGTCGTTCCAGACCCCGGCAGCTCGAACCAGCTGACCACCCAGACGAGACCATGAAAGCCAGGAGGAGCTTCTATCTATGTACGTAAGTACTTGTAGCTTAGGTCCCAGATATCCAGCTTGTGCAGCTTGTAGGTGGCAAGCTGGGCAACAAGCTTCCAACCGAGAACCTCTTGAACCGCAGCATCTCCTCCTCTTCCTCCCACTCTGCACTCTGCATCGCAACCCTTCCCGTGCCTAAGTTACTGGACCTTCCAATCCCATTATAAAGTGCGGGGTGGTCAGGTCAGGTCGGCTGGTGACACCCGTCTTGTGTGCCCAATTACCCTGCCTTCTTCCCCTCCTCTTTGTGTCTGCCGTTTCTCTTTTCCATCTCCGTCTTCCTACGAGAAAGCTCAATTCAGCATCCGGTTTTCCGTTTTCCGTCCCTGCCTGCATCCGTCAGAAAGGGTGGTCGGTGTGCCTGACAGCTGCTGCTGCTTCTGTCCTGCTGCTTCTGCCACTGCTGTCCTTCACAAGCTGCCCGCTGTCCGCCGACAGTCAATCCCCTTCTGCCGGCCTGCCTGTTTCGTTGAACGTCTCGTCTGTTTCTGAATCGACTCCTTTCTCGCACCACACGGTCCGCTTCATCGAACGATACTCGGCAACCGATCCATCTCCTTAACACGTCGACGTCGAAACTCGGTGTGCCTCTGTTTACTTCCCTGCCAACACCCAATCAACCAGCTGTTGTTGTGCACCCCTCCATTTGGGTTTCGCACATATACCAGCAACAGCTACCCCGCCTTCTTCGCCGAGCGACCGCATTTCCTCCTCCTCCCCTTACGAGAACCATGCTTTCTACGCGGCTCGTCCGCGCCGCGGCGGCCGCTCGCCCGGCCCCAACTGCCCGGCTCTTCTCGACCTTCCCTGCGCTGCGCAGCGCCCGCATCCCCAGCCTGGGCGACATCCAACCCGACCAGCAGGAGACCTTCAACACCCGGCAGAAGAAGTTCCGCGAGCAGCTTGTGGAGGCGCAGAAGCAGCGAGAAGCCAGTGGGTTTGCCTCGTCCTCTCCCAGTTCTTCCACCGCTCCCTACTCGCCCAATGCCCCTCAGGGCCTGGGATCGCTGAGCACGGCGCCTCGCGCAACAGGAACCGCCGCCCAGGCCGCCCAGCAGGAGCCCGAGCGCAAGGGCGGCATCATGTCCAACCTGCTCTACGGCACCAAGGAGGGCCGCGAGCTCGACGCCCAGATCGAGGCCAGCTTCAGCCAGGTGCTCGCCCGCGGTAAGTACGTGCACCAGATCGAGTTCCACACGGTCAAGCCCGACTGCGTCGACGAGTATGTCGGTCTGGTGGGGCATTGGTATCCGAAAATTGCGAACTCGCCCGAGACAAAGGTGCACCTGGTTGGCAGCTGGAGGACCGAGGTGGGCGACTGCGATACGTTTGGTAAGCATTGCCGAATCACAGCATCCCTTAATAGCAAAGAAGCTAACGCTATAACACAGTCCACATCTGGGAGTACCAACGCTACCACGGCTTCCACGCCTCCCTCCACACCATCTCGCAATTTCCCGACTACCCCGAAGTCGACCGCAAGCTCCGCAAACTCATCACCAGCCGCCGCACCTCCCTGATGCAAGAGTTCAGCTTCTGGCCCACGACCCCGCCGCGCCAGCTCGGCGGCCTCTTCGAGCTGCGCTCCTACACGCTCCACCCCGGCAACCTGCTCGAGTGGGAGACGCACTGGCGGCGCGGGCTCAAGGCGCGGCGCGAGGTGATGGAGGGCGTGGGCGCCTGGTTCGTGCAGATCGGCGACCTCAACACGGTCCACCACCTGTGGCAGTTCGCCGACCTCGAGGAACGCAAGATCCGCCGTGAGCAGAGCTGGCGCATAGAAGGCTGGGCCGAGACGGTGCACAAGACGGTTCCTCTGATCCAGGACATGAAGAGCAGGATTCTGGTGGCTATGCCTTGGTCGCCTGTGGCCTGAGATGGAATGACTAGCTCCGTGTTTCAGGCCCATGGTGTGGACTTTGAAGGGCAAGAGTTGGTATGTTAGTATGGAATGCGTCTTGTTGAGTCGTGTCTGTCTGTACATAGCGTGTATGGCTGAGCGTTGGTTGGTGCGGTGTGCTACTGCTACTGCTACGGGTGTACTGGGACAGTGAGGTGATCATAGGCGTGAATGAGATCTGGAGTATTGCATTGCGGAATTCTCACTCGATGGCCTGACGTGTCTTGTGGATTGTACGTATGGAAAGATATGCCACCAAGTCAGCATTTCAACTATCCAAATTCCATACCATGGGACAGTTCGACCAGCCAAATATGAACACAGCAACTTCGCCTAAGTACTCCTTATACCCCTATTTCCATGCAAAACATCCCTGAGTCTCTCCTCCGCCACTACCCATCCCTGTCTTCATCCCACTCCTCCCCCAACACAGCCGCAAGATTCCTTCTCGCCAGCGCCAGCGTGTTCGCGAGCGCCGTCAGCTTGGCCGACAAGGACATCAAGCTCGGGTCTGCCGTCTCCACCCTCACCTTCTCTCTGACGTACACATCCACCGACCTCGTCCTCGTCCCCGAAAGGGGCACATGCACCGGCCCAGCCGCCGCCGCTGCCATCCCAGGCGACCCCCTGGGCCCCGTCACCAACGCCGAAGAAGTGTCGTGGTTGCAGCAATACCCAAACACCCTCTCCGCCTCGTCGTGCTCGAGCCTCCGTGCCGTGCCGATCGCCAGCGCGAGCTTGGTGCCAAAGTTCAACGGCGCGTCCGCCGGCTCGAGAGTGCGCAGCCACAGCACCAGGCTAGCGTCCTGCACGCTGAGGTGGAAGCTGAGCGCCGGGTGCGTAGAACCGGGATGCGGCTGCGCAAGGGGAGGGGTGAAGTGCGAGGGGGCCGCGGAGCGGGTTGTCCAGGTCGGGTCGTTGCCGGTGCTGGAGATGCCTCCGCTGGCGCCGGTGGTGGTGGTTGAGGAAGGACCTTTGAGTTGGGCGGATGCTTCGGCGAGGGATTGGGCGAGGAGGCGGAGTTGGGCGGAGAGGAATTGGGGCGGCGGGAGGTCGGTTGGGAGGTGCGGGGAGCGTTTGCTGGTGGTGGTGGTGGATGTCGGGGCTGGGCTGGAGCCGGAGGATGGGTAGGAGTAGGCGAGGGTGAGGGTGAGCAGGTCGATGGAGTGGTTGAGGAGCGAATGGAGGGTGGTGAGGGGTGCGAGATGGATGGGATGGTCCGGGTTGATGGTGAGGGTTTGGTGTGGTAGGGTGCGCATGCGCAGGTGGATGGTCTGTCCAGACGAGGCATGTCAGCTTGGAACGCCATATTGAGGGAGCCACACATTGACGAGGATGGGATACGAACCCCGCGGACAATTCGGGTGCCGACACGTGTGATGGTGCCCTTGACGATCTCGTTCCGGGGAGTGCTCAGCACGAGGGTGTTGCCATGGTCGATGGGCGCGAGGAGCGCATAGCAATCCTCGAGGCCATGCTTCAGGTTGATCAAGGTCTCGTGGAGCTCGTCGACGAGCCAGTCGAGCTCGCGTTTCTGTGGCGGGTCAAGAGGGTTGATTAGCACCCAGGACGATTCCACTTCCACTTCGGCCATGGTGGCGCTCATGGTGTTCTGAGCTTCATCTCAACCGACGACTGGCTGGTGTGGGACGATGGGACGAGACACACTCACCTCGGCAGCGTCGACGGCAGCTTTAAGCTCGTCGGGGGCAACATGTGGCCAGATTTCCACAGCCATGGCGATGACCTGTCCAGATTATCGTGGCCTCGTACGTGTGTGATAGGCACCCATATTTTGAGCAGGGTTATGGCGTCGTTGACAGATGCCTGACTGTCAAAGAGTGTGAATCGCGATTGGGGCGCGGAAAGAGCTGTCGTTGGAGCTGGGATGGCATGATGACGAAATCCCGCCAGGCACTTGTCCAGAACAGGCAAGCGGTCAGACCAAGCAAACCCAGACAAACGGTTCCCCAGATCTTGGCTTGGGTTTGCCCCACAGCATCTCACATGTTCTGCAACGAAATCCTGACTTCCATCACGGCTTCATTCCTGGTCGGCCCAACAGCCCACTTAGGTATACGCTGAGAACACTGCTCTCAATCTTTAGGATCTTTTGTCATTATCAGTAGACTATTGATCTCATTACTGAGGCGCTGCAGCAACGTTTATTTCCTGTTTTCCTGCGCCAACCAGCCGTGTCGGTCAACAGACCTGAACCTCCACCATCATGGCCTCATCCTCATCCAAGGCCGATGACACCCAGGACATCAAGCCACTGGTCAACAAGCCAGATTCAAAACTGCCACCAATCCCAAAAGGTACGCTCTATCTCTCCGTTCCGCCATTGACGCAACCTCCCAATCTAACCTTCCCCTCGTCTCAGGCGCTCGAATCCATAAACGGCCACTCCCAGTGCCCGCGACGACGACGCGCATCCGTCGCAATGCTCCCACCCCATCCCTAACCGCTGCCGACCCAGACGGGTACACTCCACCCCCGCGCGCCTCTCACACCGTGGTCATCAAAGTCTCCTCCGGCGCAGCATTCATGAGCCTTGTGCGCCGCGTGCGCAAGGCTCTCGAAAAAGCCCCTCGGAGACAAGCAACCCGGGGGTTGCCTCTCGCTGCGCGCATGGCTGCGCTGAAAGTTGTGCGACAGCCGATGCCAGGAGGCGGAGAGGAACCGATTCAGGACGCCCTGGACGATGTGGTTCTCGTCGCGACAGGGAAGGCGATTGCGCGCGCAGTCGAAGTGGCCGGGTTTTTCACGCGAGAGAAGGATTTGGCAGTGTTATTACGGACACGGTCAGTGCGCGCCGTCGACGACGTGGTGGCGGCGGATGATGACGCCGATGTCGAGGACCAAGTGCGTGTGAGGGGTCTGAGCTGTGTGGAAGTTGGGATTCGATGGTTGGCGTAGTACGGGTCGAGTATGGTGAGGCTCCTTCAGCCGGCGGGAGGAGGGAATCATTTGCTCACCCGAAATGTGTGATTATTGTTGAGCGGGAAAGGTAAAGGGCTTGGTCACTTCGTGAGAAGAGGAATTGTTTTATGGATTCTTTGGCTGGAATTGTATTGTACGAGCAGCATACGGGGTGCATGGGTGGCGTTTGGGTCGGGCATGGTATGGGCTTCTTCGGAGTTGGGGAGACGGTTGAATGTTGGTTACCTGACATTGTCTGGATCTTTCAGGCCTTGCAGCATTCACGGCTGGCGTTGTATCAATGGGGATAGAACCTATCATTTGAGCATATGCCACAGGATATATCCTGGTACGTCGTCTGGTAAGGAAAGACAATGAGAAGGGCACATTGTGTTGGTCGCGCGGCGGGCTTGGAAACGAGGTACCTGATCCAACGCAGGCGTCCAAAATCCAAGCAACAAGGACAACGCCGCGACGGGACGACTGGCGACAGACATCTCGGATGTTCATCCTGGCTGCGTAACACCGCTGCGTCAGGCCCTCGCCCTACATCGAGACGACGAGCGAGACCGATCGTACGTTGACTCCCATCTCGAAACAAAACCCTGATCAACCAAACATCGCTGACAGAGAGCAACGCCCAACCCGAAACGGCGAAGCCGCGCCGCGTCGCGCGTCAGTTTTAGCGCCCGTCCGCCTGAAACCGGCCTCACCAGGCCGCCCAACTGTGGCTTGTGGCCTGGCGTTTTCGCTGCCTGTCCGTTGACGCAACCAACCAACTCGTTACCTAAACCGGCTCAACCAAACCCACGGTTCGCACAGCTGTCTGACTGAGGAAGAGATGAAAGCTGACGGAAAAACGGAAATTGTCTGCTTTCTTCCGTCAGGGCTCACTTCTCTCGGACTTCTCCAGCTCGCCAAGGGCCGCATGAACTACCCGTCGTCATCCACCGCATATATTACACAATGACATCCGGAAATCAAAAGTCATTTTGGCGGACACCGCGACGTGGCACACAACGGCTGGGGCACGACCGGGTCCAGAGTCTGGGGTTTCGCGGCCAGAAGACGCGTCAGAGCCCAACTGCCCCATCTACACTACCGTTACTGAGGTGTCATGGGTTCACGCCAGGGTTTTCCGGCGTTTCCACTGCTCACGCAATCTTGGGGATATGCGGTGTCAGAGATTTGAACTCTGCGATGCGCGATGCTGGAGACTCCCAGGGCAGCATCCGTCTCAGCACACCTTTGACGGCTGTCCCGACGAAACGCAACGGAGGACATTCTGGAAGTTTTGGGTTCATCAAAGACCAGCCATGGAACGGACGACGCAACGCTCCACAAGCGAACCAGAATCACCCAAAAAATGGCGCGCGAAAGAGGAAAACTCTTCACGAGCCGTCAAAAAATCTGGGGAATCTCGCTTGACCAGCAGAGCGAGCTCCGGGATGCGGACCTTTGCGCTGAACCCAAGCGGGAGCGACAAGACTTGCACCCAAGACACCTAGATGGCACGTCATGCCAGGCACACCAATCATCGACAGCGCACCAAAATTGCCCAGCAAGTAGAGCTGCAATAATCCCCGCGCCGCCAAAATCAATCTCATGTTGACCATGCTATGCTCCCGCGACTTGCGGCAGTTGTGGAAAAAAGGAGATGTCTGACTGGGATGCTCTCATCAGCGGGAGGTTCCGTGTCATAGCAAAAAGCAGAGCCTCATGTCAGCATCTCACCCCATCGATGACACAGCGCGACGACCAGCAGAACGCAGAAGAAACCGAAACAAGATGCCGGCTCACGGCGCAGTTTGTTCCTGCGGTGTCCCCGCGGCGGCAGAGCTCAGTGAGAGCGGTTGATCGAGGCCCAACTGAACACGTGCCGGCTTGGGCAGGCAGAGCATACTTTTTTTGGCCAAGCGCGGCGGCCCAAGGTTGCATTTCACCGCGCTGCGCACTGTCGCTCTGGGCCGCCTGTAATTTCCCGTCCTTTTTTTGAGTTTGAAACCATGCACAAGCCACCGCAAACAACCCATGGATGATGACTCTGTTCCATGTTAGTTGAGCATGCGGTCAGCGACCTGACCGGAAGTTCTACGGAGTAGTTCGGTGGCAACGAGACAGACCGCTCAGGAGAGGAAGAGATGAGGTTGATGATTTCCATGAGTGGAGTTGCACTCTCACCGTTGGGCGCTTGTTTCCTCTTCAGCAACCGGCAATGAACGCATTGGACAAGCGGAAGGTGGGAGCTGCCCCTGCCGAGACACGCAGGTCCCGCTTAAGCTCGTGGCACCACTGCCGGATTAGGCAAGAACAGGGGTGCTTTCTCCCGTAGTCGTTGTTGCCGACTCGCCTGCTGGCCATTGTTCGGCTGCTTCCAAAAAGCTTGGCATCTCCAGGCGCAATTTGCCCAAACCCACGCTTGTCGACGCTTCTGCCGCTGCCGACCCCAGACGCCCACACCGCAGACGGACCAGGCCCCGGTCTGCCCCAGGACAACCAGGGGCCCGGGGTCTCCAAAGCGCGGACGGAAGCACAGCTCACAGCACCAAGAGCACGCCATGTCAGCAAGGGCCAGCGGTGGGAAGCCAGGGCATCGTGGGCTTCCCGCTCGGTTTGAGATCGGCGCCGCCCTGCTGCCGCTCTGCCGCCCCGGTCCTCCCTCCCGTCCCCCCTTCGCCCTCACCTTACCCTCCCTCCGTTTTTCGTCAAACACCTTAGACTTCGTTGGCAAAGTCTTCCCGTCTTTCCTTTCCTCCTTCTTTCCTCAACCCATCCCGTCTCCTTGGAGCGCATTTCCGATCCTGAATACTCGACGTATTCAGAACTGTCATTCTTTCTTGCGCTTTGCTCCGACGCCCGTCTTTCTCGTTTCGCGCGACATATTGACGCCTTTTGCTTCACGCTACATACCACTACTGCCACCGGCATTTTTGTCCAGAGATTTGGAACAGCGATTGTTTCGTTTCGTTGTGGACATCACGACGACGGTTCTGCGACTTCAGGGTTAGAACTCACCCTCGAAAAGCAGTCAACTCCCGCTCTTGTTTACATCGCCATCACCTTTGGGGCCTTCGCTTCGTCGATTTCTGCCCATTTTTCACACCACTACTACCAAACAAACAAGATGCGTCTTCCGTCGCTCATCGCTGCTCTGCTTCTTCCCCTCGCGGCCGTCCTCGCCGAGGAGGATATGACCACCACCACCAGGACCCGCACCATGACTCTTACCGAGACCATCACGCTGTCGCGCGTGAGCCAGACCTCGGTCGCCACCACCGTCACCACCCCTGCGGCGAGCAGCACCGCTGACGCTTCTGCGGAGGAGACTGCGGAGGCGTCCTCGACTTCTTCCGAGAACGCCGCCCCGACTCTCGGCCCGGTTGCCCATGCGGCGGCCGTCGCTGTTGCCGGCGTCGTTGCTGCGGCGCTTCTTTAAACGACTTTCTACCTGTCGCCGGTGAGAGGTGGGCGGGTAAGATGGACGCCGAAACCCGTCACGTCTGCGCCGGTATCCGTCAGGGATTTTTCGTCGGGAAACATCCCGATCCAACTTCTGCGATGCCAGCATCAACGCCATTTATTTCTTTTTTCAGGCGAATCGTTTCGAAAAGTTCTTTCAACCGGTTGGCACCTTCAAACTTGACGATGGTACTGGACAAGGAGGAGTGGTGATCCAATGTTGGAACTGGTCTCTTCCGCCTTGGCGACTTGACGAAGAGTGTCCCTCGACCGACGACAACTCTCGATTCCCTGCGCCGTCATCCCTCACCAACCTCTCGTCCTCCAGCCCGAGTTGGCTGCCTTCCGCCGTTTTTAATTTTTCGTTCTGTTCTCCCGGCGATGCATATCGGCACCCTCATTCGGCCTCAACTACGTTTTCTTCACGATCTCGTCTGGCCCTCGAACCGCTTGCGGCATCCCGTCAGCATTTGATACCCCTTTTCATCACATTTCACTTCGACATGTTGACTTTTTTATGGAGTCGGCCATGGCCACTTGGCCAGCCAGTTCAACAACCACTTCGATTCCTCCGAGGGTGCAGACGAGATTCCCGAGATGAGGCGCCAGATGCTAACCGGCTGGACTCTTTTTGTTCCTTCTTACATTCTACTTATCTCTTTTTTTGTTTTATTGGGGGATGAACGCATGATGATATGGAGGCGATCTTGGCTCTTGCAACAACGGAATTCTTGAAGGTTGGGATATTAGGGCAGGAGGGGCAGCGTCAGGATCGAACTGCCATTTCACGGCGCAGGTTTTGGGGTTGTTTATTTGTTTGTTTGGTTTATTTGGATGAGAAACACCACAAAAAGCAGGCAAGCTGCTTCTGCAATGAGGGATATGAAGATGAGATGTTTTACACTCTTGGGGACGGTGCTGTTGCTGTTGCTGTTGCTGTTGCTGTTGCTGCATGGATGGATGCACGTTTGTTGGATTGTTGTGTTCCCTTCACCCTTTCCTCACTTCCACTGACAACTCCCTTTGTTGGCTTTTGCCAACATCCCTTCACTTGACCTTTTCCTATCTTACCTTTTGATCTATTCTCCCTACCATGCTTTGCTTATATCTTCCCTTTCACCTCGGTCGATACCCCTTTTTGTCTGCTTCTTCCTGCCCAGCTCCATTCGACTTCGGCGGTTGGAGTTGTGGCAGCTCTGTTCAAGCTGTTCTTGAGTTTTGCGATCTTTTTTTGTTTGGTATTTACTCAGGCAGCTATTTAAATATTTTTTTTATTCACGCCTTTTTCCTGCTCCATGCCGTGTCCCTACTTTCGGTGTTTTCGACTTGGGTTCCGTGTGATGATATGATTTGTCTTGTTTCCTGCCGGCTATCTTCCCTTGAGTCGTCCGGAGATGTACATCCCTCGCATGAATGTGGAAGAACATCGTCACCTGCAGGGGCTGCAATCGAGTCACTCTTGAAATGTGACCCTTTCCGCCGTGTTGAAAAAGGGATCGACCTATTGGTTATGACTTCCTCACCTGAAGATCTTTGCCTTACCTGAGTCCAAGATGTCTTGTTGCCAACCTGGGGAAGCAGAGCGTTGATCACTGCCTCTTGAACTACGCATAGTCATGCCGATCTTGATCTTTGGGAAGGACAATAACCAGGTGAACGACCGTTTGAAGTAATAGCCGCTACGCATCTCAAGGGTCATCATCTTGAGCCTCACAAACGCCTTGAACAGGTGAGACACGCAACACGGCTGGGTAGCACTTCTTCATCACACCAAGCGCTCCATTTGACCTCAAGTGAACCTCAATTCTCGTCATATCATCACTACTAACCCACCAACCTGCGTCTGAGTAGTCCGTTGGAAGATCCCAACAACCTCAATTGCAAGCTAAGACGATTCTCTCCTCCCAGCTCATTCGGACCTGGAGTCAGGCTTTTTCTCTGCCCAATCAAGCCGACAGGGAAACACTCCTACAGCGCTCACTGCATCCTCAAACCCTCTCCGCTTCCACCTCATCATCATCATTATTATCATTATCACCTGGCACCGACCTAAACGCCGCCAGCGTGCTCGCAAACGTGGCCCTGTTCTGGTCCCACGTCGCCATGTCCTCGCCTCCCAACGTCACCATGCTCACCGACCCGATCGTGTTGAGGTTGTACACCTCTACGGCCGTATCATCATCGCCGCTGTCATCTCTGGACGACAACAATGCCGATGATGATAATGAAAATGAGGAGCTCTGCTCGACCGAAAAGATTCTGGCCTGGCAATTCTCCCCGGACTCTACCGTGCTGCAGGCGGTCGAGTAGTTATTAAAGAAGCTGTACAACCCCGCGCCAAAGACCACCACGTTTTTGGAATCCACCACGCGCAGGCCCCACGCCATGGCGCAGGGCGCGCCGCCGGGAAAGGTCGGGTCGTTCACGCACGCGGCGTCAAAGTCCGGGTCGTGGAGCGCCTCATTGCGCTCGGTAAACGGGTACGGCGCGAGGGGGTTGGGCTGGTAGTAGGGCGTTTCGGTCTGGATCTGGCCCATCCAGATGTCCTCGGCGTTGACGAGCTGGTACTGGTACAGCGCAAAGTGCTCGACGGAGCTGGCGACCAGCCAAATGCGGCGGCTGCCCTCGACGAGCAAACCTCGGCCGGCAAAGACGCTGATCTGCGTCGCGTTCCAGTCGTCAATGTCGTGGTCGGCCACCCAGATCCAGTTGTTCTCCATGTACAGGTTGCGCGCGGTGGGCGTGATGTGCATGCCCATGTACGCAGCCACGCAGTTGGGGTTGATGTAGTTGAATTGCTCGGGTGTCTTGAGGCATTCGTTGACTTGGAGGGAGGATCCCGTGAAGCCGCCGATGCGGACGTGGACGTCCCAGAGGCCGGAGGGGGTTTGGCCTCCGCTGCAAAGGTCGTCAGAAACTTGGGTCTCGAGGTTGTACTGGATGCCGATGGCGCCAGCGGTCGGGCCTTGGGTGGACACAATCACGTCGCTGATCTCGACGAAGCCGACGTCACCAGGTTCGCCAATTTTGACAACGGGCCGTGGGTTGCTGGGATCTGAAAACTTCTCGCCAACCCCCAGGATCACTGTGGCAAGGCTCTCGCCAACAATCCGAATGTTGGGGGGAATAAAGACGGTGTCGGTGACCTTGTAGTGTCCGGCATCCAGGAAGACGATGGCCAGACTGCCAGCCGCAGCCCGGAAGAGCTCATTAAGAGCCTTGGTATCATCAGTTTCCCCGTCTCCGGCAGCATGAGCATCTCGAGCAGAAACAAATGCTGAGGCGGGCACGTCCTCGTAGGTCGGCTTTGAGCGTTCGTAATAACGATCCCCATGCTTCAGGTGGGCAGGCTGAGAGAAGTCGAACGAACGGCCTTCGACCAGCGAAGGTCCCCTGGGGGCATAGGTGTTGCCCTGTCTCGAGATGGTTAGCAACTTGTGTTGGAAAAGGTGTGGCGGACACTTGCCATCGCGTAACCGGTGTCGTAAACGACGCCATTTCCATCTCCCAAAAGGATGGGTTGCCCATCAGCACTCTCCAAGACTGTCGGGACGTTCTTGTACTCCACATTCTCGATCACCAACGACCCAAGTCCAGTGGCGTTCCCGGGAGCGCGGCTCGTGACTATAGCCTTTTCGACGTTGCTGAACGTGCTGTCAAGGAGGGTAACGGAGCCGATATCTGTCGACGACATGTCGATACCCACGCGGCAGTCGACAATGTTGAGCGATTTATAGGTCCAGCCCCAGTTCCAGATTTGCTGGATGGCAGTATCCGAGCCGTAAAAGCTCAAGTTCCGCATCGTGAACTGTTGGTTGCCGAACTGGGCGCCATATTTGCCGCCGTAGAAAACAAGGTCGGCCATGAGACCTCCACTGCCCTCTTCCATGAAGATGCCTGTGTGTTCTAGATCGACTCCGGTCGCCATCTTGAAGACACAGTTTTGGACAACAGTAGCCTGGGACGAAGGCCAGTGAAGGCTAGCTGCCGAGCCCGGGACATCGGTGATGTCGAAGACAAGATTGCGGATTTGGCGGAAGAAGTTGTTTGTGGACTGGAAGTTGAGCTCTGCGAAGGAGGAGACACTGTCAGTGAGGTAATGGAATTAAGTAGTGATAAAACTCCACTTACTGCCATTGCTCTGGTAAGGATTTGTCTCAATCATGGCCAAAAGGCCGGTCGGGAAGGAAGAAGAAGCCTTGATGACAGGCATGTCGGTGGGATCGCCGATCATCTGGGTATAGTAGTAGCCGACGATGGGGTTGGAGACGATGTACGTCCCAGGAGGAAAGTATATAATTGCCGGAGTAGTGGTCGAGCCGGCACAGGTCTTACCGCCACAGCGGCCTCCGTCACTGATGGCAGCGTTGATGGCGATCGTGTCATCGGTCACTAGAAAAGTGGTCAGCCAGGTTCCAAGCAGGAGAGTGCTGGTAGGCTTACCTCCATCTCCTTTGGCTCCCCAATCCTTCACATTGCGGAAAACCTTGTACTCAGGGACAATGCTGTAGGGTGCGACGCCCTGACGCTTGAGGTCTTCCATCCAGTAGGCCGCCTGGACGACGGCCAGGACCGCCCAGAGGGCGAGGAGAAACCTCATGGTGAGCTGTACTGGCAGTTGCCGAAGACGATTATGAGACTGCCAATGGTTCAGCTGAATTGAGGAGACTTAGTTGAGAGAAGGAGTGTTATCGAGAGAAAACTAAGTGCAAGATGATCGCCGAAGACAGGATGGTGGTGAGAAAAATTTTGGGTGAATGGTCTAGTTGCTATGCAACCCGAAAGTAAGAGAGGTGTTGTGAAGTTAATTGAAGAAATCTCAAGGTCGGTGAGGTGAGTGAGAAGAGTGAAATGCAGCAGTGAGTGTGAGAGGAGAAGTGGGAGGAGTTGTGTCGAGCCGAAACACCAGTAAATGACCGTGTAACTGGAAGGGGCGTACCTGCCCACACTGGTCTCCATGAAAGCCCCAAACAGGACTGTGCCCTTACCTGACTTTTGTGTGTTCAGGCCATTCCGCCTGAGGCATCCTTGGACGTCTAGAGGTATTCGAACGATGACATGATGAGGGTGGCAGCGGAGAATATTATGATTTCATACACAACTTGACTACCATTGCAATGGGGAGCATTGATTGATGTCTCTTCCTCATCAGCTCTTGTTGCTCGAGACTTTAATTGCCCTCAGGAAATGACCTGGCAGTGACACATTTCTTCCAAAGGACGTCCTTCAGGTTGCAATGGCTCCAAATATTGATCAGGGACTTGTTGGACCTCAGCTCAGTTGTCTTCATGGATTTAAATCCTTGACCATCGGGTGTTGTGACATGACACACGCATTGGATGCGATTTCGGGAGCACATTACCGCTGCCAGTTTATTTACTTGCATTCAGGGGTTGACGTCGGAGTTGGCGTCAGAAAAACCCAAACATTACAGCCATCCACAAGAGTCTATGCAATTGCGTTTCCGTCAAATGGAAAATGAAGCTCAAGGCATGAAGTAAGCATTGTCATTCACTGTCTTTCTATTGTTAAGGTACTTTGTACCACTTTAGCCTCTTTGCCACGACGTTCCCGTGTCACACAGACAAAGGACTGACCTCCCCAGGCAGGGTGCTTGATGCCTGGGTCGTCAACTTGATATGGACCTCCACGCTGTATCGCTTCTCATCATCAATCTTTCCAAGTAGCACCATGGGCGGATGGAACCTGACTTATTCTGAAGAGTCATACTTACTTCTACTCTCCAACCATGTCAACCTCTGGAGCTACAGAACCTCTTCAACCTAAACCGCCTCGTCCCGACGCAGCTCCAAGCCCGTGTCCTCGTTCTACATCCGCGCATGATAAGGGCGGACCAACAATTTCGTCGTTCCTTCGACGCCTCACTGCCAACTCTGATGAGGGCGAGGATTACTTGGCTGATGTATGCATTGTTTCTTGACCAAGTCATGGTCAACCGAATCTCACGGACCAGGCTGTTGTCCTGGGGCTTGTATGGAAAGCCAGAAGGACCAAGGTAGGACAATCCCGATACTCTTGTGCTGTCCAGACTTTCTGACAATGATTCCATCTCGAGGACTGGAAGTACTTGAAGCAACCTCAAGCCCTGTTTGTCCCGCCCCCGTCAGGCTTGGGACGGGGAAATCAGGGTTGCGCAGGGGGAACATTGGATGGATTGCACCGACGAATGGCATTGACGAAAGGGACAATGTCTTAGATTCATACGGATGGTCTTCAGTGTTCAAATTTGTGGCTTCGTCTCGAAGTGCACTGAAGGTGACGACACTGAGGATTCTCCGGGTTTCGGGACAAAAACGGCATTCAAAGACATTCTTAGGTTCCCTTTCATTTTGGCTGAGCATTTGGTTTGATCTCAGGAGCAACGATATTCCAAAGCATGCAAAGTTTTATCTGGCAACTGCAGACCCAAGAAAAGCTTCCAAGAATCGTCCGATGTCATCTGAAGTCTGTGGAGCATCCAATTCCGGGTGGACCTCCAAGATCCGGACCGTCCGCGCCGTTCGGGTCCGAGCGCCAAGCCCGGAACAGTGGGTCTTCTTTTGTGGGGCAGTTCGCAGGTTCGAGGCCCGGGGCCCACTTAAACCCAATTGATGGCCCCACCCAGAAGTTTTCCTGCGAGCTTTGGAACCGCGTCAAAGCTTCCAGAGCTCAGCTTTCTTCATCGCAAAACTGCGGCTTTCGGCTTCCTCCAATTCAACCTCACTTGCCATCAACCCGTCAGTTTAGACACGGCCCCTCGAAAACCACGACCCAATTCGACCTACATTGTCATTGCCTCGGCCATCTGCCATGGATTCGCCAATGCGCGACGACGATCGGTCGCGTTCCCTCTCCCGTTCGTCAACTCCTCGGTCGCGGCGCTCCCGCTCGCCATCCATGGATCGTCGCCGTTCCCGCAGCCGCGACGGCTACGATCGCTCTCCCGCTAGGAATGGTAGAAACCGGAGCTGGAGCCGGAGCCGCAGCAGGACGCGCAGCCGGAGCCGTGGTCGCAGCATCAGCCGCACACCGAGCCGCAGCCGGAGTCGCACTCGGAGTCGTTCTCGCACCCGCTCGCGCAGCTACTCACGCGGCCGCAGCTACAGTCGCTCCAGGAGCAGGACTCGTAGCGCAAGCCCCCCGAGGTCTACCAAGGCAAGCTGATCGAACATCATGCACAAGTCCCTGGAAGACTTGCCTGCTAACCGAGTCTTGCAGATTGTTGTCGAGCGCCTGACCAAGAACATCAACGAGGATCACTTGTGGGAGATTTTCGGGCATTATGGTGAGATTGAAGATCTCGACCTTCCCATCTCCCGCGTCAGTAAGTCTCGACCCTGTTCACCTCTACTTGCACCAGCGGAACTTGACCTGACGCGCTGCTTCACCAGATGGCCTCAATCGCGGAACCGCCTACATTCTCTACTACAACGAGGCCGACGCCCAAGCTGCGATCACCCACATGCACGAGGCGCAGCTCGATGGAAACATTATTCACGTTTCGATTGTCCTACCTCGCCGCAAAGTCTCACCTGCGCCGCCCTTAGCCCGCCGTGGCCCTAGAGGGCCCCCAGCCAATGTTCGATCGGCTCTCTCAGGCGGCGGAGGTGGCGGCGGTCGCGGAAGTCGTTTCGGTGGGCGGTCTGATGTCTACCGGCCCCGGTCCATCTCCCGCTCCCGCTCTCGCTCACGATCGCCTGCCCCGAGCGCCTCCCGCCGGTACCGTTCCCGCTCCCGGTCTGCGTCGTACTCTCGGTCGCCGTCGCGTTCGCCTCGCCGCGACACTAGGGGTGGTCGCGGATACGGCAGGCGCCGCAGTCCCAGCCGCGATAGTTACGACAGCTACGGACGGCGCAGCCGGTCTCGCAGCCGCAGCCGCAGTCGCAGCCGTGATCGCAGATAGGATCAGCATCAAATGGATTGGGAATGGGACGGCGTTGTGGGATCATAGTGCATTGGCGTTAGGGGTGGACAGGAAACATGGAGCACGGGCCCAACATCACTCAATGTACGGTTTACGCTGGTCGGCGATTCGGCAGCCGCCAGCATTGTTTTGCTGATGTATACCAGGCGGCGGAGGACTTGCCGTTCAGGTGTTACTTACGATTCTCCGAGAGGCATTCCTGGTACAGGCTTAATACCATCGACAGCAAAATGTTGCGTCAACCCTCGATCCTTCGATTTCGTGGACCTTCGACAAAGCCTCGGATGTCCGGTGACTTCCAACCCGACTTTTATTCCCACTTTCCGGCAACGTTGCATCTCTTCGAATCCTGGAGTAGCGGGAACGAAATCCAGGCTTACTATTGTTGTCGGCTCCGGGAGGCGCAGCGCCTTGCTCAATGGCTTTGTTTCGCGTCCCCCCCTTTTTTTGGCCCCCAACCAGCCGGCACACCCGACGCGCACCCCCCCTTGTCAGCCCTACGGGCCCATGCCTCGTTACACAAACCACGAAACCTGTCATTGCAAGTGCCGGGGGTCACGTGTGGAATATTCTTTCCGCAGCAGACGCGAAGCTACTCTGCTCGCAGAGTGTGGGACGTACTGGAGAATCGGACCGTGGTGGCGGGTGCCTGAGGAGGGACATGGAATACCCGACGGAAGACGAGTGCAGTGAGGCGCAGGTGGATAGGTATGGTTTTCATTACGTTGAAGGCCCCGTCAGGTGGAATACGAAGTAGGGGGAAAATACGTTGGTTTGCACAACATGTCGAGTCTCCTATGTTGTTGGAGCGAAACTTGGGGTCGAAGCAACAGCCTAGTCTAACGTGAGGCCTACAGCTGGTATGCCTTAGCACCGCCCGCTTGATGGCTAGCATCGGCCGGAAAGAAAAGGTTTCCAGCGGGCAATCAAGAATTGAAGAGTGTTGTCAGCCTGTTGTCCCTCCTCCTGATACACCGTAGTTTCTGGTTGACATATCCTTCGCGCAGGGCTTGAAGACCGTGGTGTGCTACCTACCTTACGCATCGATGTATGTACGTACAGACATCACAAGCCCAGGGACACCAAGCCACGTCCATGATGATTAATACAGCAAAGAGGGCACCCGGAGATGCCGCATCCAGACAGACTGCAGTGCAACCCCAAACCGTTCACCGCCAAATGTGGTTTAGCTTTTCTGCTACCAGACAACATTT
This sequence comes from Mycothermus thermophilus, assembly GCF_041956435.1. Classification (NCBI taxonomy): domain Eukaryota; kingdom Fungi; phylum Ascomycota; class Sordariomycetes; order Sordariales; family Chaetomiaceae; genus Mycothermus; species Mycothermus thermophilus. The sequence continues at coordinate 115,605 of NW_027191428.1, forward strand.
CCCCCCTCGCCGATCAACTGGGTACTGTGTCTTGCATGCAGCAAGTCGACGCCGGTTAGGCATATTTGGTGGAATGCCGGTTGAATCATGCATCTTCGTGCATATTCGGTACCTGCCATGCCACTCAGGTATTTTGGTCGGTACCTGGGTCCCCGGCTAACGAATCTCTCCGAGAGTTTGTTCTCTCCTCTTCTGTCGGGACTTTGTGCTTCTTGCACTCTGCTTCTTCCCATTGCTGGCCCCTCCCCCCTCCCCCCTCCTCGGTACATCAGTGAGCGTAAAGGCATCAGTGAAGGGTGTCCGGAGGATGTATGGTTGCACAAACTGATGCGATTGCCGGACCACTCAATCTTGCCAGCCCAGTTTCAGTCAATGGCCAGAGAGCCCAGTCCAGCCCAGTTCAGTCCAACATCTTGCAGTCGCAGTATGCTTCTTCATAGTCTATCATCCAGTCATACACCTGCCCCAATCTTCTTGTCCACGGTGTGGACTTCCAGTAGTCGCATCAAAAGGGAAGCCTGGACCTGCCCCGTCCCTTGACCGGCTGTGCTGACCTCCTGCAGAAAAGAAAAAAAAATTAACACCGAGCGGGGAATGGACTTAGAAGACAAGACGGGATTTGCCTACTCTGTTTGGCAACGCATCACAAAACACCGAGCCATGAAGATTGATGATTCACAACAACTTGGATTGGGAAAACTGCCAACCCGGAGATGCGGACGCGGATGTAGGTACCTGGTAGGTATGTCGTTGGTTTCGTTGATGCCATTCCAGTTTCACCCCTCGTGCCCTCCCCCCCCCGCCTTTACACCCCGCGTTCCCAGCCAAGTACCTCCAAGAGGCAGACAAGACCTGGAAATTTGTTTGTGAGTCCTCGACCAGTGGCTGGACAACTAGATGTATCCGCTTACAAACTCAAATACCCGACTCAAGCTGTTGGCAGACAGACACATGGGAAGCTTATGCCCTCAACTCTAGGACCTGACGGGTAACCCCCACGATTGTCTGTTGTAAGCCTTTGTCTACAAGCTGCCTGATGCCTGATACTCGTCGAGTCCTAAACGGGTTCTCGCTCTCCCATTCCCCTGAACATGGCAGTGCCAGACTAGGTACCTAAGGTAGTGTAAGCCGTCCCACTGCCGACCGGAGAGCTCTCCGCCATATGCATGCTGTGTGGTACCTACCGAGGTAAAGTGGCTGCTGCAGCCCTACGACGTCATCTTCTCACTCGCTCTTCCGCACATCAGGGGGTGGGGTGTGAAAAGCGCATCCCGCCATACCCTCCTTCCTTCTTTCATCCATCCATCCATTCATACATCCGTGTTGACGAGGGCTCGGCTGCGGCCCTCCCCGCCGTGACACCGGGCCAATGTCTGTCCGTTTGTCTCAGACTTTAACACAACGCCATGGCTGGGTACCCAGGGAGGTGAGAAGCCAACCTTGAGCAAGGTCCGCGCAGGAAGAACAGTGCAGAACACGAAGGTTGGTGATGTCGTCAATAATTCCCAACTGTGCTGGGGTGTTTCAGCATCCGAGTAAGGTACCTGGCATTGTCGATTCGTGGTTCCGAACGGGATGTTGCCTCAAGCCTCAAGCCTCTTCCACTCCGCCTCGATCTTGTCCAGCTACTTCACAGACACCAGGTACACACTCCACCCTCCACCTCTCTACCTACCTAGGATGACATATATACAGAGTACCTAGAGATGAACCAACATCTCCCCCGCCGGGCGGCTCCGGCCCTAGGTAGCGAACCCAACACAGCACCGCAGCACTGCCATGTTCTGTCAGGTCGTGTGAATCGAACCCGCATATGGGAATATGACAGTATGTATGCGGCGGCCCCCATGATGCTGCTGAGTTCGTGCCAATGACGAGGAGTTGCGAAGGCACCGGCCTGTGAATGGTTTATGCCCACATGTGCAAGACTAGAAGGAGATGATGATGAGGCTAGTTTTTGATAGACGATTTAAGAACCGCCGGTTTGGTTGGTGGGTTGGCGGGCTTGAAGTATGTGACCGAATAACCCGCCGAGCAGCTGGGTCAGGTTTGAGTCAACGGGGTCGCCGGGGGTGTGGGGAGAGGGGGGAATGGGTGTGCCGGACTGGACTGGACTGGACTGGACCGGACTGGTTGGATCTGGTATACTGGTACAGAAACACTCAGTGCACAGTGGCTGTGGGCTTGAGATGACGATGGGTGGCGCCGCTGCTAACTACCAGGTATTCCATACCATTCAATCTACATAGGTTGCCATGGGTTTCTTGGTATGTATCTCTTGGGTGACATTCTCGATCCCAGATTCGTGGGATGGATCGTGGTCACCGGAAGTCGGTTGGCATGTTACACCGTACCCGCAGAAGACCATCGCCGCCGCGTTGGGAAAGGGGTTTGGCTGTGGGTGTTAGTGCACCACTCGGATGGCTCAGCATGGCGGCCTGAGGATGTTTGCCTAGATGGCGTGGTGTGTAGGTATGGTTGTTGGATGGTGTTGTATGTAGTATGCTCTTTCATGGGGATCTAGCTCGGGGATAACCGTCGGGATGGACTGGGGGAAAAGGGATATAAACGTGGAGACGTTCCCTAGAACTTACAGATCGGCCAAGTTGTTTTCCATCCTCTTTTCTACACCTCATCCGTCACAACACTTCTAAACAGCTAGCATCAACACACTACCATACTACCACTCTACTACACACTCACAACTTTCTTCGTCCTCAGCTTCAACTCAAACCTCACGTTCAACAACACAACCACAACACAACCACAACACACATGCCCCAAACACTCAGCTTCACCATGTTCGTGCTGAACCACCACCACCATCAACTCTCAGGGGAGGCCCTCGGCGGTCTCCCCTGGTCCTCGGGTCACAGCCAGGACAACGTCCCGGTTCCGTGTCCTGAATGCGGCTACCCCTGTCTCTGTGCTCCTCCCACAGAAGAAGCTTTGGAACAACATCCGTCGTCATCGCCGCCGCCGTTCAGACCCTGGAAGCTCGCCCGGCCGCCGACGCCTCCCTACGGTCCGCGGCCCGGTCCGAACCCGCAACCGCCGCCGAACGCGCCGCCTACTCCGCCTGCCGACAGTCTCTCGTCATCACTTTTGGGAGAGCTGTTTGTATAGATTGCGTTTTGTCTGGGTGAGGGGGGTTGTTTGTAGAGGAGGGAATATCTAGATTGCTATGTACGAGGGATGGGAAGGAGGGGATAGAGGGAATCGACTCGCGTCAAGGGTTATGGGTTAGAATGAAATGCTGGGGGACATGGGGTTTTGGTTAGAACCGAATTGATGATGGTTATGCCTTGGTGCATTAACGTGAGCTACATGGATTTACAACATATTGCTCGTGAAGGGACCTTGGTGGACGTGATCCATTCCAGCCGACTAGAACTCGGACTGCAGCGTGGGAACCTGTCATACATGTCCCTCTGGACATATTGAACAGGCCGTGTTCCTTCAGTGATAGCGTGTTTGTGTAGATTTCCTCAACTACAGGCGTAGAAACCTACCGAGACAATCTCTACGATCGTGTCGTCTCTCGCGACAACCCTAGCACCAGTACGATGGCCAGAACCGGCGTAGTGAAAATCAAACCAAGTTCGCACAATCTCATATCACCGACGACGAGGCGCAGTCACGCATGTAAGCCAAACATATGAAAGTCATAATCTGCCAAACTCCTAGTCATGAGGTTCAGAGCGAGAAACGACCCAATACCAGTCCCTCAATCCTATAGATGACTCAAACTTCATACATGAATGACACTGTCTACGACCAATACACTCTCTACAAACCTGGGAATCTGCATACTACAAGCCACGAATGTACACACGGTCCTAAGGTTACGTTGGTTGTCTGCCTGCCTTATGTTGTTGGTTGTTGGTCAGCACGTGGACGGAGGGCCAAGACATTCAGACGTCGGCATCTTCCGGCACACCCCTCGCGACAAGCCACGAACGCCACTCATCCCACCTGCATCTGGCGGGTTTCATCGACTGTACTTCGGCGAAATACATACGTAGGTACTACGTATAGGGCAGGTAAGTACCTTAGCCCGGGCCGATCGATGTTGATGGTGGCCGCATGAGACGTGACCAGGCCCAGGGACACGGACTTGGGACCCGGGACCGTCGGTCAGAAATGACGTGTTGTTGCAGAAGCTCGGTGAGGCTCAGTAGCATACAATAGCTGCATATAAACAACCTCAAATTGTGAGGTTTTCGCTTCCCAAGAGATAGGATCGGTAATTGGACGATGGGCCAATGTTGAGGACGTGTTTGCCGGCCGCCGCCCACCCAAAACTTGAGCCCCCTACTTGAGCCACAAAGGCGGGGCTGTCCAATTTCTCTCTCCATTTAAAATCGCTGGGCTCGGTGACAAAGTGAGAAGACTTGTTTTCGTTTGTTGTTGTACGGATTACGGGGTGAGTAGTCGGTGGGTGTGCAGTCTTTGGATGGGGCATCGCTGTTGTCTCAGCCCTATGAGGAGATTGTGCTGTGACGCACTCCCTCCCGCGTCTTCGGGCCGCGAAACCCCGACGCGAGCGCGAATCCGACATGTTTCGAGTTTCGAGGATCAAGCGACGGGTGTTGGTGGCGGTGATTCCTCGGCGCAGAACAAGGAGGGTCGACAGGAAGTAGGTAGTGCCTGACATTTGAGTCATACGCCGATTGGTTGAAACTATCACCCAACCTCCAGGTCAGGTATTTAGTTCTCGGCTTGCCGGCGTCATGGTCGTTGTCAGAAATCGCGGGGTCTGCGCCGGAAACTGCTTGGAGCCTGGATTTCGAGGTAACGTTGCGGCCATCTTCGTTACGGCATTTCCGTTGCACCGCGGGAGGCGGCATTCGTTCAAGGAATAATGGGGGTTTGGCACTATGGGCAGCAGTAAGGTATGAGCAGAGACAGACACATACAAGGAAAACATCAGGTACCTGACCTGGACTGGAAGTGTTCCGATATTTATGTCCTATTTGTGTCCGAGGCGCTGGGTTGAAGTCTGGTGTGGTTCAGTGTTACACGGATGTCGCCGGTAACTTACGAACTCTGCAACTCCTCTGAACCTGCTGTGGCGGTCTTGTTGCGCTTGATAAGGATGATAAGAACCGACTCCACCTAAAATTTACAACGGCTTTGGTGGGGCAAATTTTGGGTTTCCCGTCCGAGTCCCAAACCTCCAAGCCCAGGACTCAGCCTCCCGGGCTTCTCTGTTTCCATTCTCCTACCACGGAGTCCTCGTATAGGTAACTCTATTCCTCCGGATGCTTCGCTTCTCACTTGGTAATTGTCACGGCCGGCCCTTCGAATCCTAAACAAAGCACCCGAGTCACCGCCCACCATGACGGCGGATGGTAACCAGCCCTCCGGGGCCCCGCCGCCTTCCCAGGCCGAAGTGGCCGCTCTGATCGACACCGCATTCACCGCCAAGACGTCGTCTGCCTCCATTGATGCATGCTACGCCCTGTGCGATCTCCTCCTCGACTCCTCCGTCGCCGTCAACGGCCTGCACACGTACGGCATCCTCGCCGAGGTCAAGAAGGCCGCTGCCGACAAGAAGAGCGGCCTTCGTCGCGAGAGCGCCCAGAATCTCCTCGGCGCTCTGTTCGAACGCTTCCCCCCGCGCCAGCCCCTGAGCGAAGTCGCCTTCCTGCTCCAAGATGGCGGCATGCTTGCTTGCGCCCTCGATGCCCTCGCCGACAAGGGCGCCGTGGTGCGCGACGCGGCCCAGTACGGCATCGACGCCCTCTTCGCGAACCTGAGCCCAGAGGCCATGTTGGCTGGCCTGCTGCCTGCTCTTACCGACTACATCAAGAAGGCCGGAGGGAAATGGCAGGGCGTGGTCGGTGCTCTCAAGCTACTTCAGAAGATGGCCGACAAGGCCAAGCCGACAATTGGTGGCACCAAGGAGGAGGCCCAGGAACAGGACTTTCTGCGCGACGCTATGGGCGCGAGGCTGGCCAGTCTGATCCCCGTCGTCGAGAACGCCATGCTGGACATGAAGTCCGAAGTCGAGAAGCAGGCCGTCAAGACCATGACGTCGCTCACCGCGCTTATCGCCAACGACGACGTGACCCCGCGAATCCCGCTCCTGATCGAGACGATGCACAAGCCCTCGGCCGGTGCTCTGCAGAAGGCCATCCATGCCTTGTCGCAGACAACCTTCGTCGCTGTCGTTACCTCGCCAGTCCTTGCCTTGCTCACACCTTTCCTTGAGCGCAGCCTCAACAACCCCACCACCCCTCAGGAGGTCCTGCGCCAAACCGTCGTCATCACCGAAAACCTGACCAAGCTCGTTCACGACCCAATCGAGGCCCGCACCTTCTTGCCGAAGCTCCAGCCTGGTATCAAGGGTGTCGTCCAGCGGGCCTCGCTGCCCGAGGTGCGCGAGCTTGCCAACCGCGCTCTCTCTGTCATGGACAAGGCTATGGCGCTCGACAAGAAAACCGTGGTCGAGAGGACTACGCCTGAAGATGTGGCCAAGGTGCTGGATGCCCAGGTCGAGCGCAACGGCGGCATCCCTAGCGATCGGGCTACCTACAACCTCGCCCGTTCATACATATCCGAGATGGTGGTTGATGATGTCAACTACCGTCAGCTGGACCGTATCCCCGCCAGGATAGCGCCATACCTCAAATCTCTGACCACGGCTGCCGATGCTGTCGCCTCCGCCGTCCACGACCACTACGTCGAGGAGGACAAGCGCAAGTATGGCGAGCCCGAGAAAGACGACGATGGAGAGGTCGAGATCGTCAACGTCGACTTCTCGCTCGCTTACGGCGGAATGCTGCTGCTCTCCCACACCAACCTGCGCTTGCTCAAAGGCCACCGGTACGGCCTCTGCGGCAGGAACGGCGCCGGCAAGTCCACGCTGATGAAGAGCATCGCCGCGGGGAAGCTGGAAGGCTTCCCGCCGCAGGACGTGCTGCGCACCTGCTATGTCGAACACAACCAGGGCGAAGATGCCGACATCAGCGTCCTCGAGTATGTGTCCAAGGACCCCATCATCGCCAAGGAGGGTACCAGTACCGAACGCATTTCGGCTGTCTTGGAAGAGTTCGGCTTCACGTCAGGTCCCGATGGCCGTCAAGCGCAAAAGGTCGGCTCGCTCTCGGGCGGCTGGAAGATGAAGCTGGCCTTGGCCCGGGCTATGCTCCAACGCGCCGACGTCCTTCTGCTTGACGAACCGACGAACCATCTCGATGTGGACAACATCAAATGGCTCGAGAACTACCTTAAGACCCACCCCGATATCACCAGTTTGATCGTGTCGCACGACTCGGGCTTCCTCGACAACGTTACAACCGACATCTATCACTACGAGCCCAACAAGAAGTTGTCCCACTACAAGGGCAACCTGGCAGCCTTCGTCAAGGCCCGGCCCGAGGCCAAGAGCTACTACACTCTGTCGGCGTCCAACGTCCAGTTTAAGTTCCCGCCTCCCGGCATCCTCACGGGCGTTAAGTCAATGACACGCGCCATCATCCGCATGACAAACGTGTCGTATACCTACCCCAACGCTCCCAAGCCCTCGCTGGTGGATGTCTCGTGCCAGCTCAGCCTGTCGTCGCGCGTGGCCATCATCGGCCCCAACGGCGCCGGCAAGTCGACGCTGATCAAGCTGCTGACGGGCGAACTGATTCCGACGTCGGGCAAGGTGGAGAAGCATCCCAACCTGCGCATTGGCTACATCAAGCAGCACGCCCTCGAGCACGTTGAAATGCACCTCGAGAAGACGCCCAACCAGTACCTCCAGTGGCGCTATGCCCATGGCGATGACCGCGAGGTGCACCTGAAGCAGACGCGCATCCTCACCGAGCAGGAACGGCAGCAGATGGAGAAGCCTGTCGATCTCGGCGATGGCAAGGGCCCGCGGCAGATTGAAGCGTTGGTTGGTCGGCAGAAGTACAAGAAGACCTTCCAATACGAAGTGTAAGTGAATTGACTCCCCTTTCCTTTGCTTGGGACGCCGTGTTAACAATTCCATCTAGGAAATGGCGCGGGCTGCTGCCAAAGCACAACACGCAGGTATCTCGCGAGACGCTTCTCGAGCTCGGCTTCCACAAGCTCGTCCAGGAGTTTGACGACCACGAAGCGTCGCGCGAGGGCCTTGGATACCGCGAACTGCAGCCGTCGGTCATTGCCAAGCACTTCGAGGATCTCGGTCTGGACCCGGAAATCGCCAACCACAACGAGATCGGCTCTCTGTCGGGCGGTCAAAAAGTCAAAGTGGTGATCGCCGGCGCCATGTGGAACAACCCGCACCTACTCGTGCTCGACGAGCCGACCAACTTCCTGGACCGCGACTCGCTGGGCGGTTTGGCTGTAGCCATCCGCGACTTCAAGGGCGGCGTCGTCATGATCTCGCACAACGACGAGTTTGTCGGCGCCTTGGCCACCGAGCAGTGGCACGTCCGCGACGGCCGCGTCACCCACCGCGCGTCCGCGTCGCTGGCGCTCGACAGATTCGAGGACGCCGGAAGCGGCCTCAGCACGCCGGCGCCGGGGTCCAGCGCCGTCAGCAGCGCGGTCAACAGCGGGGTGGAGGACAATTCGGCGCCGACCATCACGGGCGAGAGCATGGCGTTTAGGGCGAAGAAGAAGAAGAAAATGACCAAGAGGGAGTTGAAGGAGAGAGAAGTCCGCAGGAGGCTGAGGCATATCGAGTGGTTGAATAGCCCCAAGGGGACGCCGCGGCCGCCGGATACGGATGATGAGGCGGAGTAGTTGGGTGTTGGTTGGGGTGTATTTTGGGGGGATGCGAGCGAGCGAGTTACGGTTTTCCTTACCTATCTTCTTCCGTCTTTTTGTTCTTCCCATCACCAATCGACAGACTGGCAGATGGGGTTAGAACTGTTGGAATGACGGGGATTCTTCGGCCCTGGCAGGGCGCTGCTGGGGCTGCTGGGTATGATGTTAGAACTTGGTTGTCTAAGGGTCATGACCTGAAGTCATCATGGATACAGATAAACGGATCGAAGGATACAATAGACGGGCAAGGCGATAGAGGCTGGGAATAATAGGATTAATAGAGGCGTTTGAGTCGGGTTACAAGCATCCATGTCAAAGATGATGACTGGACTGCCATGCTGGGCAAGATGCGCATTGTCATCAGATGGTTGAATTATCTTCAACTCCATGCATATCGACTTTCTCCAGAACTGCGGAGTACTACTACTACCCTCTTTCCCACGGCGACGAAGGCGATGATGGCGGTGATGCTGCGTCTTCGCCGCCGCTCGGTCAGTAGCGGAAGTTTAGGCTAAACCTCCACCCCCCCTGTGGAGGATGGGGAATCTCCCAACTGCCGCCCCCCTGCAACAAGCGGGGACAAGTGAACCAAGAAAAGGAGCCCCAACCCAAACTCCCCAAGCCCCAATTCCCGAGTCGACCAGCCGGACGCTCGGGCAACGGCTGCCGAAACCCCGGGCCAGCGTTGCAGCGGCGGTTCGAGAAGGGAAATGCCCAGGAAATGCAGAGCTGTGGTAGCCGACCAGACGCCGGTGAGATTTCCATGCAAGCTGCAGAGGACCCAGAGATGGGATTGTTGGTGAATAAATAAATATCCGGGGCCGCCGCGCTGCGCTGCAGGTGGGATTATTGAAATGGTTGCGATTCTTTGACTTGACTTAACTTGACGACCAGACCAGCGGTGGTGGTGCATTTGCGTTTGCGACGATAAGATTGCACTAAGACGGTGAACGAAAACGACAAGAGCGAAAGCGCGTCGATTTGATACTGAGTGTCGGGACTTCACGACCTACCTACATACCTTACTTTCTCGGAATCGCTTCGACATCGATAACAATACTACCCACGCCCAACTCTTTTCGCTGTTGTTGTTGTCCCTTTGTCAGGGGTAATTGACAACATAAGCGCCAAGCGTGGAGTTGCGGGAAGACCCGAGTCAAAAAACAGGACCTGAGCCAGTTGAAGATTTGGAGAGAGTCGCACCTCACAATGGCGGGCGGCGTGGCGTATGCGGGGGCTCCCCAGGGAAAGATGCCCGTCGACAACGTCTTCTCCTTCTCCTTCAGCCAACCCTTCAAGACGGCCAGTGACTTTGTTCCACCTGCCCATATCGTGCCGCAGATTGAGGGGAGCAGAAAGATTTTTGTGGACAACAAGAGTGGTAGGTTTTGTTTCATTCATTTTTCCTTTCGATTTGCCTGACTGCTCGACATCGCTAACACATCTCAGACCGCGCACTCACCTACTCTCAACTCCAACAAGATGCCCGCGCTGTGGCCGCCGCGCTGCTCCGTCGCGGCCTCGATCCCAAAGATGTCATCAAACTGCCGCCAACCCCGTCATGCCCGGCAGGTCCCGAGATCGCCCCCATAGTCCTGATCCAGCTTCCCAATTGTCTTCCCTTTGCGCCCATCCTCCTCGGCACCTTTGCCGCCGGCATGACGGCGACCCTGGTCTCGCCCGCCCTGACGAGCGACGAGATCGCTTGGGTCCTGCAGAACGCGCGGCCGCGCCTCATCATCACCGCCGCCACCTGCGTCCCCGCCATGAAGGACGCCGTCGCCAAACAAGCCGACCCGGCCGCCTACTCGGCGATTCCCATCCTCACCGTCGACGTCGCCGCCGACACGTACCCCCAGCCGCCCCAGTCCACCCCGGCGCCGTCGGACTGGAGGACCCTCCTCGCCCCGGGCCCCGGGCCTCTCGTGAGCGATGCTGCCCCTGTCTTCCCACCCTCCACCGCCGCCGCCCGCACCGCCGTTATCCTCTGGTCGTCCGGCACCTCGGGCCGGTCCAAGGGCGTTCTCCTCTCGCACCACGCGCTCAACTCGTCCATCGCCGCCCTCTGGCACGACGCCGACTTCTACGCCGCGCGGCCCCAGCACCAATCCTGGCTGGGCTACGTCCCCTTCTACCACGTCTTCGGTCTGTGCAACGTGTTCCTGCTCGCCGTCGCCGCCGGCGCCACCGTCTACACCATGACGGGCTTCCACCTCGAAACCGTCCTGCGCGCCGTCCGCGACCGCCGCGTCACGTACCTGCACATGGCGCCGCCCGTGGCCGTGATGCTGGCCAAGGCGGCCGTCGTCGAGCCGTACGCGTCCAGCGGCGGCTTCCGGTCCGTGGTTGCGGGGGTTACCGGCGGCGCTCCGCTCGGGCACGAGGTGGTGGTCGAGGTGTACAAGCGCTGCGGGTTCCGCATCCGCCTCGGCTACGGGCTCAGCGAAACGGGCAGCACCGCGCTGCAGCGCGGCGTCGGTGAGAAAGAGATGCACGCGCACGCGGGCGACACGGGCCGGCCACACTGGGGCGTCGAGATCATGATCGCCGACGGGAAGACGTATGCGCGCAAGCAGGGAGAGTCCACCACCGCCGCGCCGTTCGAGGCTGAAGGTGAGGTGCTGGTGCGTGGCGCGGCGCTGTTGTCGGCGTACCTTCCCACCGGGCTTTTCTCGTCGAACGCGAACCAGCAAAAACCAGACATGTCCGTCACCGACGACGCCCTGACCTCCGACGGTTGGTTCCGCACGGGCGACGTGGGCGCCCTCAGCCCCGACGGGCGGCTGCGCATCACGGACCGGCTGAAGGAACTGATCAAGGTGCGCGCGTTCCAAGTCGCGCCGGCGGAGCTGGAAGCGGTGCTGTGCAGCAGCCCCGCCGTCGCCGACGCGGGCGTCGTCGGCGTCTACGACAAGAGCGAGGCCACTGAATACCCGCGCGCGTACGTCGTGCCGCGCAAGGGACGCAACAACATGACCCCCGCCGAGCTGGAGGCGCTGGGACGGGAGCTGAAGGAGTTGGTGGAGAAGCGGACGACGAAATATAAGTGGCTGGTGGGCGGGATTGTGTTTGTGGATCAGATCCCCAAGAGTCCGAGCGGGAAGATTTTGAGGAGGGTGTTGAAGGCGGGAGGGAAGGAGACGCAGGGGTTTGAGGTGAGGTTGTATGAGAAGAAGAAGAGGGAGGCGAAGTTGTAGGTTGTAGGTGGGGTTGGTTTGGGTCAGGGAGGTATATAGACGTGACCTTGGATCCTGGAGTATTTCAGCAGTAGAGTCGTGTTACGATGGATGGGAATACACTCATATATCTACCTACCCAGCTCCGCCGCCTACGTTGCCTGACAGAGCTCCTTGACCGAGCCACCCCTTACTCGACCTACGTGATCTTTCTCGACCTCAGGTTCTTGACCTCTGGACCTAACTTGCCTTTGCCTTCTTGATTCTCACCATTTTTGATCTACTTGATCTACTTGACCTTACCTACCCGGCTTACCTTTACATTGCCAGACATACACGCAAGTCACAGTTGCATCATGGGACACTTACAAAACTGCTCATAATCACATGGTCACATCAGATCACATATCACATACAATTCTGAGCCAGGGAAATATGACACTTCTAAATATGAGTCTTCAATTTAATCTCAGATTCTACCTACCTACTTGCCTACACTACTGTGATGCTTACCTGTGGAAAGAACCCACTCCATAATAGCACATTGGAGATCAAAATACCCAAGGCACAAAGTTGGGAACATCAGGTACTCGACGATCACATTACATTTCACATAGACAACAGCTTACTTAAGGGAAGGTTGTTTATACTACAAAATGTCTCTGTTCTCTGTTAGTTAGCCCAAGTTCTACTTCTCCCTCCATCCCCCCTTTCCCTCCATTCCCCTGTTCTTTACATTCCACATTTGCCCCTTTTCCATCATGTATTATCATTCAAGCTCTATGAGCCTACAATTGGTTATCACGCCGCCCTCAGGAACAACGCAAGAAATACAGGCGGGACCGGATCATCCCAGAGTCGGAATCCTTGGCGTCATCCACCTTGAACTCGGATTAGTTGATATGGACGTCTCGCTGTCCTCCTTTAGGATCTCTATAATAGCGGTATTACAGAGATCCTCATTCTTCCCATTATTCTGGAGGGCAGAGTAGTCCTCCCGGCACTTTACCGCGACCTTGATGCTTTCGTCGTTATAGAGAGTTGCGGCTGTACTTCGAGCTTGGTGTGGATTTCCTCCGGCTGCTCAGCCCTGTCGAGCAGGTCGTCACGCTGGTCTAGGAGGATGTCGATAGTACGACGCAGCTTTGTGTCGTGATTCCTTGCGTGTTCGACTAGAATGCTAGGCTTTCCTATCTCCAGTTAATGCCTCTATTCTCAAACCGTTAACTACTTCTCCATCCATCCCTCTCAGTTCATAACCTCTGTTATTAAACCTCGATTAACCCTCTTATTCTTTTGCATCATCGTTGTGGTTATGCCCCGGGTACGATCGATAATTAAGGTCTTATCATGGACCTTGGTTTGTATCCGAATGTCGTTATCTCTGTTGAGTCAGGGATGGGAATATGAGTCAGGAGTATTGGTATAGTTCAAGTAGGCCAGCTTGGCAAGATCGGTTATGATGGAGATGGTCCTTGAGGTTGGTGGAAAGGCGAGGGAAGCCCCACGGATGAGGAAGCGGAGGAAGGCGCCTAAAGAACCTGGAAGTTAAGGATGGTGAGAATGACCAACACGGCAAGGAAGGGAAGGAAGGGGTCCAAATGGATGAGACCTCTGTGAGCAGGGCCGGGTCCCGGCTGTCGAACTTCTCGGAAGATGCAAATGGAGATGACATCACGAATGTCACCGAGAGCATCCATGAGTCACAGCCAGGTAGTCAGTATCTAACTTCACGGAGGGGACAATACTCGCCTGGGCCCGCCACCATCCCCTCATGGAGGATACTGTCTTTGTTGGGGAAGATAAGGCGTCGACGAAGCATCGTTTATCGGCGGGAAGTCTGCTTGTTCGGTATCCAGTTCGAAGTCGGAGTACGGCGTGGTTCTGCTTCGTTTCGGGTCTGGCGCTACGCGGCCCATCATCTCCGGTGAGGCAAAGGGCGCGTTCGGGAGCTTCGGTCGGTGTGACGGATCGTTCATCTCGTTCGCTTCTCCCGCCTGGTCCATCTCGCCCGACTCGCCCGACTCGTTCGTCTCTCTCGCCTCATTCGACCCGTTCGCCCTGTTCCCGTTCTTGCTCGGCTCATTTGTCTCGTTCGTTCGGCTCGTTCGTCTTGCTCGACTCGTCCGACTCGTTCGACCCGTTCTCGTTCTTGGTCGACTCGTTCGTCTCGTTCGTTGGTTTCGTTGGTCTCGGGATTGGCGCTACGCGGCCCATCCCTCCAGGTGAAGAGGAGAGATGGTGCGTTCGGTTTAATCGACCCTGATGTTAGTACCCTGCCTCCATCCTTCCAGTCTTCCAACCCTCCATCCATTCCTCCACCCGGTCATCCAGTCTTCCATCCCGTCCTCCTGCCCCACCTTAGTCCTGTCCAGTCCGGTATCCTGACATCGCTTCCCCGTTTTCTTTCCCAAGTCTTCATGTTGTTTCCATTCCCATCTCCCCTGAGCACTTTTGTTGTTTTTCCTTTTCGCTTTTTTATGTGGAGGCAGGACCTGGACTCGCCGATGCTCCCTCACGCAGGAGACTGACTGAGTCCGACCGATAGCCCTTTCCAACGGTGAAAGGACTATGGCTGCCACCGCCTCCACGAGTAATAATTATTACAGTGGCGGCCCTGCCAGTCAGTACGACCTCACGCGGTCGACCTCTCAAGGCAAGACCGCCAACTTGATCTTAGGCCAACCTTATGGTTGACCCCCCAACCCCGCCGCCGGCGCCCCTCCCCCCCCCTCCCCTCCTCCCAAGCCAGAGTTGACTGCGCTCAACCTCCAGGGTGTGAAGTCATCGTGGCAGAGAGTGGTTCTGCATGCTCATGTAACTCCTCACGTGGTATGGGCAGGCGCACCACTCTAAGCTGTGTCCGGTAGCAGAACCCGGAGATCTGCCTTCCCCAAAGTACCCAACCCAGACGGTACGGACCTCACGCAGTCGACCCTGCGGTGGGTAAAAAGGGGGAGACAGAACACGATGACGACACGCTCGCCCTGGATCGGTGAGATGGGACTTCCCAACCCCATTTCCTCGCGAGAACCCGGGGTGGGAATGGTCCAGTTCTCTCGCCGGCGATGCCGGAGTTTCCAGGGGGCTGGAGGTTGAGGATTCTTGACTTAGGGGGTATTTGAGTCCTGATAAGGACAAAGAAGAATGAAAGATGAGCGAGAGAAAGAAGAACGGAAGAACGGAAACGATGCCAACGATGGCAAAATGGTGGAAAGAGAAAGGTGTTTCCCGCCCGCCACCCGCACCTCGCCCCTAGTTATGTTCGCTTCCAGGTTCTTGGATGCGGCAGAGAGTCCTGGTTGATGCATCAGCCATGATTCGCAGTCTGTGACAAAGTCAGCATCCTCCATGGCATCTCGGGGGCTTTCCAGGTCACCGTCAAGCATCTCCAGCAATTTCCACGGCTTGTCGATTTGCAGGTCCTCTGGCTGAACTTGATGTCAGGTATGTTGCCGTCTTCGTTGCTGAACCTATGAATGTGCTTGAACGATGTCGGAAGGGTAGGTAGATAGCTTGTGGCAGGTTGTTCGGTCCTGTGATGTGATGTTAGCAGCAATGCAATATAATAAGAGTGAAGAATAGTGAGGACGATGGAAGAGAGTAGCTAGGTGTGGTGAGAAGACCTTATAGCATGCTGGTCGAGGATGTATAACAGGGCTTGGGCGATGTAGGAAAGGGTGGGAAGAGGGTGCAAGATGGCTTATGGCAGGGGGTGTTCGGTCCTGTGATATGTTAGCAGCAGTGTCAATATGAGAAGAGTGAAGAATGGTAATGGTGGAAGATGGGTGAGGAAGGCTTCTCGAACATGAATGGTATGACTTGGGGAGAGGGTGGAAGATCGCTCGTGGCCGGGGATACGTGGTCCTGCGATGTGATGTTAGCAACAATACAACATGACAAGAGTGAAGAACGGTGAATGACAATGATACATGGTACTGATATATGGTAAAGATAGATGGTAGCAGTATATTGGTAATATCAGATGGCCATGAAAGATGGCGATGACGAATGGAAATGATAGATGGTAATGATAAATGGCAATGTCAGATGGTAATGCTAAGTGGCAGTGATAGACGGTGCCAATATATGCAATAATAGATGGCAATGAGAAATAGTATTGATACCTGGCAATAATAGATAGTAGTTATATATCGTAATGATAGATCGCAACGATAGCAGTGATGATAGATTATTGTGGGATATGGCGATGGTTAATTGTGATGATGGATGATGATGGGGATGGGTGATGACGGGGATGGATGGTGGTGAGGGGTTGTGGTGGTGTTGTTGCCGCGAAGTGTTGGCGTGGGAAGTGTTGGTGTTGGGAGCTGTTGTTGTTGGAGCAAGCTGTGATGAGGGAGGATGTGTTGGAAGAGACTGCTTAGTTTTTTTTTTTTTTTTTTTTTTTTGTCCCCACCCTTTGTTGTTGTTGTTTTGTTAGTTTTTCTTGCTGAAGAAAGAGACAAAGGACTCTGGGACAGCCTGGGTGGGCGATGGCTAGTATATATATTTGCCCATTTACCGACTCCACCTTTTCCCGAGAGTTCTCGGAAAACTCAGTGACTCAGGTCTGAGTCACGTTGAGTCTTGTTGAGTCACCTCTCGAAGGCGACTTTCCTCTTTTGATGAAGTTCGAAGGGGTTGGAAGTGGTTGGAAGTCATTGAGTCACCAAGTCCTGGGACACGGGCGAAAAATGCTTGAAAAAGTTGAGACGGACGCTCTTTGTGACTCAAACTGCCAGAACTGAGTCTTGATCTTAGGACTTCTGGGAGTCAATGGGGAAGAAGTGCAGAAATGTGACTCTCGAGTGTCAAGTCTGGTCGTCTGAAGAGCGTTCAGTGACACTGTGGCAGACAATGGTGATAATTCCACCCATACAATGTATGTATCGCAAGAACTGGGCTTTTTATCTGGAGGTTCAAGTGCTATTTGCAGCTGAGATGAGAGTGAAGCGTTGAGAATTGCCAACAACCGTTGTCTGAGAGAGTATGCCAGGCCAAACACTTGCTGATGCTGCGGTAAATCACGAGATTAAGGAACACAGAATGTGAGAGCATTCTCAAATAATTTAATGATGCGTACGGCTTGAAGGTATACAATGCTAGACGGCTTCCAATTGCTTGTGAAGAGTCATCCACTGGGCCATTGCAGCGTTTGGCAAGTGATAACCAACTTCATGATCTCCATTGCTGCATCCATGAAATGTTGCCGTCTCCAAATTTGCTTAGCATCTGAACTCCAATGCCTCACTCACTCTCAAAATTTGCACATGGGGTAGGCTGAACCAAAGTCAGGAGACTCGAACGGTGGTCTGCGTTTGTTTACTTGGATGTTTACTTTTCAGGGGTCAAAGAAGCAGAGACAGGCAAGTTCACTGTTTCTACTTTGATTGAGCAATGACACCCCCAAACACCATGCCTACCCAAAATCGAGCAGTTTTTAATCACTCAGACCATGGAACGACCTGTTGAAACCCGTCAAGCGTTGGTCATCAACAGACACAATCCAGCTCAGGAGCGCGCCACGGCAACCAAATCTGGTGCCTTACGTAATACAACCAGCTGACACCGGCTGGTAACCTACGGCGGCGGCTGGTATAGCCTTTGGCCCTTACGGAGTAACTACCTTACCTGAGTCATGATTTCGACTCAACGAAACGCCCGTCGTCGCGTCGAAGCGCGCCCTGATTAAAACGCACTGAGCCCGAGCGGATAAGAAGGTACAGGTGACAGAATGCGGGACAGAGGCACATCCCATCGTTTTGTCACCCGCGAAGACGTTTGTTACTTGACAATGGATGGAATGAGCCATTCAGGACCTGCCCTCCGTATGTACCTCCCTCAGGTACTTTACCTCACAGGACCTGCTTGAGCTCGAGGGCGCCGGCCCGGGACCTGCCAACCGCCAGGTTCGGTGGGCATCAACCGGACAATTCCCATCATCATGATTTTTTGCGCGGAGAGGTAGTTTGGTGTTAGGCGAAGCTAAGAAAGGGACATATACATCCAGGTCCTCCGTAGTCATCTCACGAAGCCCGAGCTGGGATGGCGAAGTGGCTCCCGAGAGAGAGGGAGAGATTGCGCAACACGTCAGGTTCATTCCCCACACGATGTCCGTCGTCTCTCCCCCCACCCCTTTCCATTATCTTTTTGCCTTCAAGCTTGATTCCCTGCTTGCTGGGGCGTCTGAGTGCGTTACGGAGCTACTGGTATCTGCTCTTCGTTCAAGTGCTTTCCGATATTGGCTCAACGTATCCATCATCTCCACAATCCGAAACACTTCGCATCCATGCCTGAATTCAGCGGCGTCGTCCTGGATGCCAGGGCTTTCAGGGACTTCACGTCCACCCGCCGCGCCGCCTCCGCCAACCAGTCCAGCAGCGCGGGTTACACCGGCCAGTCCGATGAGTGCAGCAGACGTAGCTCCGGCTATGTGTTTCCTACTAAGTTTAACCCCACGAGATCTGGTACTCCGGGAGAGATTTTCTCCGGCCGCAAGCTCGACAAGGATGTTATCAGGTAAGTTACATTGGCTGCAATTGTTAGTTACAAAAAGCCCCAATTCACATGGCCTCTACGCAGATATGTTCTGCCCCGCGACCGTACCATGGGTGTGATCTATACCGACGGCGCCTGTTCAAACAACGGCTACGAAGGCGCCACGGCGGGTTGGGCATTCTGGCATGGTTGTTCGCGGGGCTCTCATCCGGGCTCAGCAGAAACCCCGCTGCTCTGCTCTGGTCCGCTCGAGGCTGCTCCAACAATTGACCTCAACTCCCGCAATACCAACAACCGGGCCGAGCTGTGCGCCGTGATCGCCGCCCTGCGCTTCAAATACTGGCCGTCCGTGTTCCGCATAGTCGTTATCGCCACGGATTCCTATTACGTGGTCGCGGGCGCCACGGTGTGGGCAAAGACGTGGATCGAGAACGGCTGGGAAACGGCCTCGGGCGAGCCGGTGAAGAACCAGGATTTGTGGGAAGAATTGCTTCGCGAGGTCAAGAGGTACAAGAACGCAAATGCCCAAGTTCAGTTTTGGCGGATTCCGAGGGAATGGAATGAGGTGGCTGATGCGGCTGCTAAAAGGGCTTGCCGCTAGGTAACATTCTCTCCAAGCATTTTGACGGTGTTGCTTCCATTAAACATGCTGGGCAAAGAAAAAAGCCGGTGAGGTTGAAGAGACAGAAATATAAACACAAAACCGACCGAGGAAATAAGTGAATGGTGGGAAGAATGCATGAGTCACCTCCATCTGGCAGTCCGGTCAACCAGCTCCATACAATGCTCCGAAGTTTGCTTAAGGGGGTTGCTGGGTGTGTGGTTGAGCTTCTCGAATGGATGCAATTGGCTCCTTCTTCTCACAGTCGCTTCCAAGGATCATGCTGAAGTTGGAAAGATAAAAAAAGATACAGGTACAGATTACGTACCTCCTCCCGGTTGATCCACGCCAGCTCTGGTGTTTGCTGCCCCGCAAAGTTGGAATGCATGCAGGACGGGAAAAACCTTGGAAGCAAACATTCCAGTCATGGCCAACCACACATAGGTACCTACCTTAGGCAGGTACTTCTATCTGCCTTCAACCCCGCTCTTTTCCAATTCCCTCTAGCCCCGGCCTCAACTACTGCTTCACAAGCCATTTCAGCCAGTTGGACCTCTTTTCCGGTCGCAGTCACTTTCCAATCGAAAGTCATTCACCATCCTGACATCGAAGAACAATCCGCAGCCATGCCCAACCCCTGGGAGGGCGTAGGTCCAGTCGAGCTCCCCGATGGCCGGCTCGTCTGTGCCCCGCATGGTCTTGCCATCTGCGGAAAATGCTGTGTGGACTTCGACTACCTCTGGAAGACCACGAAACAGCTTGATGAAGACGAGAAGGGCGACGAGGACAGGGACTTCATGGACCTAGACGATGATGATGACGAAGAGGTTTTTGGGCCTATCCCCGGGCTCCCCGGAGCGACCCCGACCAGCTCCTCTTCTCATCCTTCCGACGTGAGGGCGGGAACTGGCCTGAGGTTTCCTACCAAATACATTCCGCCGGGTCCGATAACGCCGGATCAGCTTTTCTGTGGCCATAAACGCAACATGACGTTGTTAAGGTAAGCCAAACATGCCCGGCGTAGCAAAGGATTCTCCACCTGACCTAACGTCATATCCGATGCAGATACACTCTGCCCAACGACCTCGGCGTAGGCCTTATTCGCACTGATGGGGCCTGCTTGGACAATGGGCGAGCCGAGCCAAGGGCCGGCTGGGCATTCTGGCATGGCTGTAAGGCTGACCGTTCGCGGAGCCGCCTCGTTGTCAAGGGTCGGCTCGAAAGGAAGGGACCTTTCGGCGACGACAGTTCCCAAACCAGCAACCGGGCCGAGCTGCGCGCGGTCCTTGCTGCCCTGCGCTTCCGGCATTGGCCCGGCGAAGGGTTCCATATGCTGGTGATCGCCACTGATTCCGAGTACGTGGTTGATGGCGCCACGGAATGGACAAGGAAATGGGTCACCAACGGCTGGAGAACGTCGTCGAAGGAGCGGGTCAAGAATAAGGATATGTGGGAGGCTTTGCTTGGGGAGGTGGAGAAATTCTACGAAAGGGGCATGGTGATTAAGTTCTGGAGGATTCCGAGGGAGTGGAATACGGTTGCTGATACGGCTGCCAAGGAGGCTGCCACCGAGGACACAGTCCCGGAAACGTTCGCGACCATCATTGGACTCAACATCTAGGTTGAGCAGTAGGAACAGAATATCAGCGAGAATGAGTTGTCAAGACCTGAAATGGCGTCACGAACCGAGTCATCTAACGTGCATCTGTGTGCTCCGACAAACAGGTAAATGATGTATCCCTAGAACACCGAGAGCCAAAATCTACTTCAGAGAGCAAACGGTCCACTCCAATCAGCCAACACATATCTCAAATCTAGTATTGCTGGTGCGAAACCTACCGAATGTATAATCCAATCTGCGAATGAGTTTCAGTCCGTGCCTGTTGTCTGACCGGCTCGGCCCATCAAAGACCGGACCCGGAGCCGGATGGAGTAAGAACTGTGGGGCCGAGTGGGGACTGAATGCCGGTTCCATTCCGTCCCCGGGCCGTCTGTGACGGACCCAGGCTCCGCACCCTGGCCGATGGTCGCGGAGACGGCTATCCGCTGCGGAAGTGGGGAAGATTACAGCTCGTAGTGTTCTGCCCTATGTTTTCCCATCGACTTCCCGAATTAACCCTCCCCGATTGTTCAAAGCGTTTAGCGACGACAACCCGAGACTTCATCAAGCGAGCTGTATCTGCAAACCCGACAAAAGAGCGTGGTCAGCAATTATCTACCGCATCTCTCAATCGTCAACTTGCGAACTCCCTTGATCAACCACCGACTCTGAGCTCGCACCATGGAATGGACTAACGCCATTAAATTTCTTGGGCAATACGTCGCCCGGGAAGACCCGACCCTCCAAGACCTCGACGACCTGAAGTTTGCCGTATCACAACTTAACAGGTCTAAGATCAAGGATGTGGAAGATGTCTCTAAACACATCTTCTGGAGGATTGTCCATGACATGGCAAAGGCCGTGAAAACCTGGCATGGTACAGCAAACACATGGCGAGAGGCGAGGAAGAACTGCGAGAAGATGCCGTTCGTCTAGAAGACAAGCGAGCTGCGAGCCACGCGCTTCATGAACGTCAAGAGCGCGGGTCCTCCCCTAGCCTTGGTCAGTCGCTTTTCCGAGGCCGGTCTGGGCGGACACATCGACCCGAACCTCACCACCCATGTCTTCTGGGAGGGGGCGGAACTGAACAACGATGCCTGGCGCGAGGAGCATATGCAGAGCCCACCCTCAAGCGTCATCAAAGCGGCACAAAAGCATACGCCAAACGACGGCACTTTACGGTGGACGATGACATACCTGAGGAGCATCTGTCAACCTCCAGCCGCGATCGGCAACCGGCCAAGGAACAACCAAGAACAGGGCACAGTGACTCATCAGATCAAGGACGAGCCAGAACCGGCAGCGCTCGCTCACAACAGTACCCCTCTAGCAAGGCGTCAGCAAATCCAGCGCGATATCCCACAACCGAGTGTCAGCACCACCACGTCAGAAGCAGACCTAGCCGCTAAAGCATTCGCAGAGGCTCTGAGAACGAGAGTCCCTGTGGAAGCGGTTGATGCGTTCTCAACCAGCCCTCAAAACCAGAACGAACTCTTTCAGAGGCATCAACCATTCCCCATCTACCAAGACACTACATGGGAAGTCGACGAGCTCCGCGCCGAAAACGCCTGGTTGCTTCACGCCGTTTCCCAGTTGCAACGAGAGCTTGACTCGTTGCGTCAGCGGATGGGCCAGCTGGAGGAAGAGAGTAGGATGCCTGATGTTCAGGATCAAGTCAACGGGCTTTGTAGTACGAACATCCACACTACCTCAGCAGCGGCAGAGCTTCTGGAAAGCAAAACGTCCGACGTGGTTGACGTTCCCTCAGCCGTGGTAGCACCGGCCAAGCGGGCAAGGGAAGAACATGGACTCGCTTTTCAAGACCAGGCCGCCCGCTGGACACGGTCGCCAACTCCGCATGGCCTTGTGGTGGATGATGATACATGATGAGACGACAAGCCTGGGGCAGTAGATGCGTAGAAGGCAGATACGGGTAATCTCTGGTCAAGATCTGCCCAACAAGGGTTGCTTGAAAGCGTGGGATTCTGGTCTGGCTCAATATAGTGTGAAATATCACACTAAAGGAGGCGATCGCGTCTAAGTAGTCTCTGGCATCGAGTAGCTGATCCAGCGAGCGGCTTGGGGACCACCATCTACTTTGCAGTTTAACTATCAGATGTTGCTTCCTTTTTTTTCTTTTCTCTCCTTTCCTATCGACTTTGCGGTCCCCGTGAGTCATTCCGGTGGCAAATCTTTGACTCACAAAAGTCAATGGTAAGGTCGGTTTCCATAATGAAGTTGTCCCGCAAACTCTGGTAGTCTTAAACAACAGATCAATGCCATGCTGCGATATTGTCTCCTGACAATCGTCTCCCGCAACGGACCGTATCGTTGCGTATTCCGGCGACTGCATCATGTGTAACAACTGTATTACAGGCGGTTTGGGACCATGCGTTTCCATGGAAACCGCCGTAACTTTACCGACAGCAGGAAAAGGGTTAACCAAAGGGGGAGGTCTCAACCCCTTCGCGATCACCAAAGTCACAATGCTTGTGTGTGATGAACTCTATGGTGACGGAGATTGATATCTTGAGTCTATGGTAGGCAAGGAGAGAAGAAGGGTTTGCTCCGAAACTGATGACAAGGGTTGCAAAAAGAGAGACAGGAAAAACTGGGGACATCCAGAGATGCTGAAGAAGACAAAAGACCCGCCCGAATTAAATCCTCAATAACCCAAAAAGATGGTGTAAAGAAATGAAGTCAAAATCCCAGACCAATTCAACCAGATGCAAACCCATCTATATGTTCCCATCCATTCTCCTCCCCTACTCTAATGCCCCAAACTTCACCCATTCAGCACCCCTCACCCACCGGCACCTCCTGGCACGAATCCGGGCCCGGGAACGGGTTCGTGCACAACGTGTTGCACTCGATGCCGGGGGCAACAAACACCCGGTACTCCTGGCCGATGAACTTGAGGCGGAACTGGCGAGGGTTCGTTGGGGCGAGGCCGTCGGCGCGGTACCCGGCGCGGCAGGCGCAGTAGTACTTGCCGTAGGGATGCGTGTTGATGCACGAGGTGGTGATGGTGCACTGGTTGAGGAAGGGGTTGGGGTCGCACGTCTGGCATGTGCCACCGCTGCCCGTGTCCTTGAGGCGGCAGGTCGCGTCGCAGGTGGAGGTAGCGCTGCCGTTGTCGGGGCCGTCGTCACACTCCTCACCATCTTCGACAACGCCG
>NW_027191428.1:142061-209044 GCF_041956435.1 Mycothermus thermophilus
GGCATTACAGTCGGAGGTGTCCTTGCCGTTGTCAGGACCGTCGTCACACTCCTCGTCACCCTCAACGACGCCGTTGCCGCACACTTGCTCGATAATCAGCACCGTCTTACAATTCAAACTGCAGCCGCTATTATACGCGCCGTTGCGCCCCCAGCCCAGATCACTGACGAACGAGTTAATGTCTGTTTCAGAAAGAGCCATGGTCGAAGGTGTAAACGCTTACCATTCCTCGCCAGGGTCGACGACACTACAACAGATCCATGGTTAGCCATACGTCTCCAATGGAGGAGATAGGGGGGTCCATGAGGTCGGAGAGCAGGTATGCGTGATAGATACTTACCCGTTACCGCAAACCCAAACTGCCTGCGGGAGAGCGGCCGCCTTCATGGCGAACACGCCCAGGAGAACGGTGCTGTACAGCATGGTGGATATCCTTGGATCGTGTCGTGCGTTGGATAAACGAGAGACAACCAAAAGGTAGTCAGAGAGAAGGTGATGAGAGGGAGACAACAAACTAACCCCTTAAAGCCGGGTTTCATCCCAGGCTTTATAGACATGCCTCTCGGACCTCTCTCTTCTCGTGACCTCCACACCGAAAAGGCGCAGCCATGGTGGTCGGGTGGCTGGAAAACACCCGGAAGCCTAGAATCACTAGCTGGAATTCGGACACAACACCACCCTTCTAAGAGCGATGGCTGATCCGGCAGCTGTTGAATGGCTGTGTACACTAAGAGTTGGGCCGCCTCCGGCCTGTCGTACAAGATTTTGGGCTTTGGGACAAGCAGACAGCCGTTCTAGACTCTGGAGCCAACTAGTCCCTAGTTGCCTGAGCAAGCCAGGGTGACTCGAACATCGCGGCTGTGCAAAGACATGGATGGGGACGGGATGACGGTCCAGCCCTACAGGAAACCTATGATGAGCCGGGTTCTCGCTCAATGGGACGACAGGAAGTCGTGGCAAGCCCGTGCTGGATCGGGGTATCAAGAAGGGCCAGCAACGTGATGTAGGGCCGTGGCACTGTCCCGGCCCGACAAAACCTCGGGGGCCTCGGCGGGGGGGGGGGAGGGGGGGGGCGGTGGGGGCGAAGCTGGTCACCATCCAAGCTCACGGGAGGAGGGCCAGACTCGGGTTCCTCAAACATTTCTGCGCATATCGCGAAGGCCGATAGAGAGGCAGACTGCCAGGATTCATGAAGCCTGAGGGACTCGGAGGGAGTAACGGAATGGAAGCATGAGGGGTCATGCGTGTTTGCCCCGCGCCCACTGGTCAAACATCCATCTCGGTGGCGTCGATATGTCTCGGACTCAAGATCGGGCAGCACCATATCGGTGGGCAGATCGGCCTTGCTGGGAGGTATACATAGAACGCGCAGGGCCAGATGCATTGCCGAAATCTGGGGAAGCTTAAACCCTACACGCCACCTGACGTAACCTCGACAGATGTACCCGAAACTTTGGGCCCTACAAACCGTCTTTACACAAATCAAAACCTTCCTGCGCCTCGACCAACCTTTTGCAAACCGTCACATTCCCATGGCTGTGCAACCCACTTCTTTGTGTTGGTCTTGGGTTGTGACCCCCTATTGGCTGTAGTGTCGGCGATCAGCCTTCGGAGGTGGGATGCCAGCCAAGGTGGAGGGCAAGCAAACGTGTGCTCCAAACTCCTTACTACCCATCAGGCGCGTCTTTGTTGGGTGATTTCTCAGAGCCGGGAACTGACTTGCAGTGGCGGTGGCGAA
The DNA here is from genome assembly GCF_041956435.1 of Mycothermus thermophilus. Taxonomy (NCBI): domain Eukaryota; kingdom Fungi; phylum Ascomycota; class Sordariomycetes; order Sordariales; family Chaetomiaceae; genus Mycothermus; species Mycothermus thermophilus. Next base: position 143,800 of record NW_027191428.1, read on the forward strand.
TGATGAGTTGGACTTGGGTTGGTTGATGACCGCATAGTCGAGGCCATCTTGTACATACCTTAGGTAGTGTATACCTAAATAGATAGAGTATTGTATAGATCTGTTCTGCACACAGCTACTGCACAAGTAGGTCTATTAATAGCATAGTTCTGTTGTCTCAAGTACCGTACCGAGTTGTAAGCCTGACCTCTCAGTCACACAAGGCTGTCCACTCAGACTCAAGCCGGATGTTGCGATTTGATGCTCTCCATGCAACATGGGAGGCGAAAGTCAATTCACAGCGGATTTGTCTCTGGGCTGGAGTGGAATCAAATCCACTGTTGGTGGAGCTTCAGGTAATGGAGAACGGAGATGGTTCTAGTTACCAGGCACACAAGATGAGCGGGTAGGAGAGAGTGATGGATCGGAACTCTTTGCAGTTGACGCAAGTGTCAAAAAAAGACATGCCAAGACTGTCCGGCTTGCATCAACCCTAACCCTCCCTCAACTCCTGCCCATGACATCAGACCTTGGCAACCTCCAAAGAATCCGAACTTTTGTTGACTTTCCTGCACTCCATCACCCATATTGCAACCCTGTCGGCTCACCAAGCCGCCCCGTCACCAACCATGAACCAAATCCGCGCTATCCAAGCCCTCAACAAGCGCGAGATCGAAAATGGCGTCCCTCCCGAAGCTTCCTGGCACGCCGACTACCGCGACACGGCCTTCATCTACTTTGGCGGCCTGCCCTATGAGCTGACCGAGGGCGACATCATCACCATCTTCAGCCAGTACGGCGAGCCCGTCTTCCTCAAGCTCGCGCGCGACAAGGAAACTGGAAAGTCCAAAGGCTTCGGCTGGCTCAAGTACGAGGACCAGCGCAGCACCGACCTCGCCGTCGACAACCTCGGCGGCGCCGAGATTGGCGGCCGGCTCATCCGCGTCGACCACGCGCGCTACAAGGTCCGCGACGACGAGGACATCGAGCAGTACATGGTCAGATGGGAGGACATGGTGCGGCGCGAGCGGCGCGAGAAGGGCCTGCCGAGCGAGGACGAGGAGGAGGAGACGGACGAGGAAGACCGGCCGGCGCGTCCGTTGTTGAAGGAGGAGAAGGAGCTGCAACTGCTCATCCAGAACCACGACGATGACGACCCGATGAAGGAGTTCTTGATTGAAGAAAAGAAGAAGGAAGTCGAGGAGGCGCTCCGCAGGGAGAAGCGACGCGCCGAGAAGGAGAGCAGCAGGAAACACCACCGCCACCGCGAAGACAAAGACCGGGATCGGAGCAGAGACAGAGCTAGGGACGGAGATGGACACGATCACCGCCACCGCTCGCACCGGTCTCATCGAGACGAAACCCCAACCGAATCCCGAAAAAGAGAAAGCGACCGCGACCGTTACCGAGACAGATCCGCCGACCGCAACATCGATGACCGCAAATCACGGTCCCGAAGAGACGAGACCCCTCCAGACGACGACAACCAGGAGCGACGGAAACGACACCGTCGCGACTCGCGAAGCCGCGACCGCGAACGCGATAGAGACAGGGATCGAGATGGAGAGGAGGGGAGGAGGGAAAAGGAGAGGAAGCATGACCGCCGGCACCGCGACCGGGACGAGTCAAGTGATAGAAGAGATCGCGACCGGGACAGGGACAGGGACCGCGATCGAGAACGCGACAAAAAACGCGATCATGAGCGACGACATCGACACGACTCACGGGACCGTGGTGAGCGCCATCGACATCGAGACCTGGAGGATCGGCGGCGGCACCGGACGAGGAGTAGAAGCAGGTCGCCGCGGCCGGACAAGGAGTAGGATGTTGCCGGAAGAGGCGTTGCTTCCGTCATTCTTGAGTCATGAAGTACCGCAGGCTCGAAGTCTAGTTTCTGTGCCATAGCTGCAGACACTTTGACTGTTACGTAGATCAGATACCCATCTGCCATTGTCGCGAGACATCGCGTACGTAATATCAAAAAAGAAAAAAAAGCCATCAGTGCTCAGGTACCTAAAAGAACACCGCGCCGATCCCGTCTCCCATATATCGTAACCCCAAGCTCCCATCCTCCAGACGCCTCCTATCTGTCTCTGCAAGTGTATACGGTATCGTCATGGTCATGATCATGCCATCATCACGGACAAACCCAAAGCAAAAACGCTGAAAAACCAAGGCCATCGCGGTGCCCAAAACGTTCCATCTTTCCACCATCATCCTCTTAGAAACCACCCTCACCCCAAAGCCTGAAAACCCCCAATGTTCAATCAAATCCCCGTCAAATACCTCCTCCAACCCTCCCTAAAACACAACCGCCTCCCATCCTCCGTCTCATGCACCACGAACCTCTCCCACCTGGCATCCCTCCCGGCGCCCACCACTAACAGCGCATTCTCCCCAACCCAACCAATAACTCCCTTCAGCGGGCGCGCCGCCGTCCCAAGCGTCGCATTCCCGTCCGCCGGGAGCGGGAGACCCTTCCCGGCAGCCGCTGGACCGCGCGCCACGCCGACGGCACCGGTGCTATCGGGCTCGGCGTCATCACCATCATCAGACGCGGCAAACGGGGCTGACGCGAAGGAGTAGACGTCGGAAAAGACGCGCGGCATCATGGGGATCTTGCTAAGAATACCCCACTTGCCGTTGGGTTGGCCGGCGTCGGGTTTGGCGCTGCTGCCGCTGCTGGGACCGCCTTGCTGCTGGCCCGGGAGCTGTTGGGAAGCGCGGTTTGGCCGCCGCGGATGGGGCACGTCGAAGATGTGCAGGGTGGACTTGTCGGAGGTGCAGGCGATCATGGTGCCGGACGGGTTGAACGCCAGGGAGAATATGGTGGCGGTTTCGATGCCGCGGCGTAGTTCGGCGATGCGGGCGCAGTTGTTGGTGGAGAAGATGCGGATGAGAGTGCCCTATTTGTGATTTCAGCTTCTCTGGGTTCCGTAGAAGCGTTGGTATAGAGAGGAGCATAGCGCTACGTACCGTGTCGCTGGCCGTGGCAACCAGATCGCCATCGCGGCTCAGCTGGATTGCTCTCAAGGCGGAGGAATGGGCGGGAATAATGCTGACGTTGCCAGTCTCCAGCTCGACCAGTTGCACATGGCCCGTCGACCGTCCAGGGAAAGCAATCTTGGTGGTACCGAGACAGCAGAGCCCCAAGGGGTTGTTCGCCGTCTCGTACGCCGACAGGAGCTGGGGTGGCTTGGCGAACTTGTAGATGCGCACGCTATTCTGCAGCACCACGACGACGCGCTCCTTGGATAGCTGCGCCCCCCTCACGGGCGTGAGGGCGCTGATCTCGAGGGCAGCCTTGCTCTTCGAGTCATCCCAGATAATGAGCTACAAATGGTGTTAGCCTCCTGAATGGGGGTAGGAGAGGAGACATAAAGCTCCTTGCCTTGTTGGCGGCGAACTTGGGCCGTGGACCGCCACCGACGAGACCGACGAAGTTGGCTTTGCCCATCATCTGGACAAGCCCCACGCCAGCGTTAAAGTCTGTCGATGTATGAGTCACTGAAGCAGAAAAGGTTGAGGTGCTAGATTGGCGATGGCTTACCGCGAACCGTTCGCAAGGCACATGTCTCAGAGTCATAGACTGAACGGCGTCAGTATGCGGAAACTCATCGCTGGGTGGTCCTCCTCTCTATCATCAACATCTACTGGTGGTAACTCACTGCAGAATCCAGTCTCAAGGCCCACGGCGAAGCAGCTGCAGTCATCGTTGAAGGAAACGGATAAAACGTTGGCCGCAGGGGCCGTCTGGAGCGGCGTCCGGGTATTCATGTTGTCGATGTCGGCGATGTTGTCGACAGTCCAGTTACGCAGCGAAGGAAGTTGATGTTGACTGACAAAAAGCAGGCGCTGGTCCAGGCAAGCCAACCCGGCCGCAACAGGCACAACACAGGAGATGACGAGGGGTCGAGTGGTTCAGATGAACTGCTCCGGTTCGGGGAATCGGAGTCGGAGTAGATGGTGCTAGGAAATCATTTCCATCTTGCAAAGCTGCCAGGCCGGGGCTTTACTTAAAACACAACAAAGTGCTGGCCGATGCCGGGAAGCTTTGGCCAGTCTGACAAGTATGAGGCCGTTGATGCGTGATGAAAACAAGAGTCAGAAGCAGGAGGAGAATGTGTCCTCCGCAGAGCAAGCTGTTGTCAATCTCAGGGTGGGGGGTTGGCTGATGATATCACCAGGATAAGAGATTCGTCATTGAGATTTGGCTCTGGTGTAGTTGTTGTACGGTTGTACACACCATACAGGACGGGACGGAGATGTGTTGTTTCCACCTCAGTGCAGCCTCATGCAGCCGAGCCGGATCCCAAAGAAGGGGCCTTGCCTGGCGGTGGATCAAAGTGAATGGTGACGGCCGTTCGTTCGTTCCCGCGGCCACAGCCGTGAGGTTGCTGCCTCCAATAGACGACGGCATGGATCCTTGGACGTCGACGGGAGATGGATCCCCCGGCAAGTTCCCGGACTGGTTGTCTGCTGTCATCCAGATATAACAGCCGACAACACCTGGCAGCCGCCGTCCTCTTCGGCGACTCGCAGGATCACCTGCTCTGCAGCTTGGGGTCAACTCACGCCATCCCTGATACGGACTAGCGTGGAATTGGAACGAGCAACCCCTGAGAATGGCGGGCCTTCCCCAATCATTCGCATTCCCACGCTGTCTTGCCGGGGGGCAGCTCTGGCTGATGCTCGCCCTGTTGTTGTCCTCCAGTCTGGTGCAACTTTTTGTGAAATTGCTTCTCCCAACTCCCGTTGTTCCCCTTTTCCAACTCGGCATCCTCAAACTGTGGCGCGAGCCTGGTCGACAAGTCCAATCTCCATCAGCTTCCAGCTTCCATCCGGTTTTTGGCAAGTCGCTCGATAACCACAATCAATTATTAGCTTCATCATTCTTCCCTGCTGCGTATCGAGGTTGGCGCTAGTTTGCCAGTGACCGCCCCAGAACGCGACTTGACTTGACCCCCGACTCCACTCCCTCCGCAGCGTTAATGTCTGCTCCAGCCGTACGTTAGGTTCCTTTTACTTCTCAACCTCCTGTGATACCACACGCACACACCCCCGTGAATTTTCCATCCGTCGACATCCCATTCCCCAGCATCCCTATCATCCGCCCTCCTCCTCGACCCGTCCGTCTCGACTGCGCGTAGTCAGTCTGCCAGAGCTAAGATGTTCACCGCCCAGAAGATGATCCGCAGGAAGAAGAATGTCAAGAAGGGCATTCAGTTCTGCCTGATGGTGTGCGGCGCCTCGGGCACCGGTGAGTCTCCCTGCTGTCGCATTCCGCTGCCCGCGACATGGCGGACGCGCGCTGACCGCCTCTACCAGGCCGGACGACCTTCGTCAACACACTCTGCGGCAAGACCGTCCTGCCTCACAAGGAGTGCGACGACCCGACCACTGCCCATGTCGAGGAGGGCGTCAAGATCAAGCCCGTCACCGTCGGTTAGTTAAGATTGGACGACAGTTTTGTGCGTAACCCCGCGACCGGCTAACAAACAACCCGCCCTAAGAATTAGAGCTCGATGAGGAGGGCACCCGCATCTCTCTGACCATTGTGGACACTCCCGGCTTTGGCGACCAGATCGACAACGAGTCGAGGTACGCGTTTCCCGAGCGGCAGGATGGTTGGGCAGTCAATGGCTAACCCAATGTCTCGTTTCTCAGTTTCCAAGAGATCGTTGGCTACCTCGAGCGGCAATACGACGATATTCTGGCCGAGGAATCGCGTATCAAGCGTAACCCTCGTTTCAGGGACAACCGCGTCCACGCCTTGCTCTACTTCATCACCCCCACTGGCCATGGGTAAGAGACCCCCCGGGTCCATGTGCTCGATGGACTCCTCCAGCTGACCCATGCCTAGTCTTCGCGAGCTTGACATTGAGCTCATGCGGCGGCTCGCGCCCCGCGTCAACGTCATCCCCGTGATTGGCCGCGCCGATACGCTCACCCCGTCGGAGCTCGCCGAGTCCAAGAAGCTGATCATGGAGGACATTGAGCACTACCGGATCCCCGTTTACAACTTCCCCTACGATATTGAGGAGGATGATGAGGACACGGTCGAGGAGAATGCCGAGCTCAGAGGGTTGATGCCCTTCGCCATTGTTGGCTCCGAGGAGGTTGTCGAGATTGGTGGTCGCCAGGTGCGCGCTCGCCAGTACCCGTGGGGTGTCGTCGAGGTCGACAACCCGCGCCACTCCGACTTCCTGGCCATCCGCTCTGCCCTTCTGCACAGCCATCTTGCCGACCTCAAGGAAATCACCCACGACTTCCTGTACGAGAACTACCGCACGGAGAAGCTCAGCAAGAGCGTCGAGGGCGGCGCCGAGATGTATGTGTCCCACATCCTGCTGATATCGAGTTTCTCATGTACTAACCCACCTTAGCGACTCGTCCATGAACCCCGAGGACCTGGCTACCCAGTCGGTGCGTCTCAAGGAGGAGCAGCTCCGCCGCGAGGAGCAGAAGCTCCGCGAGATCGAGCTCAAGGTGCAGCGCGAGATCAACGAGAAGCGCCAGGAGCTGCTGGCTCGCGAGTCCCAGCTGCGCGAGATCGAGGCTCGTATGCAGCGCGAAGCGGCGGCCGCCGCTGCTGCCGCTGCCGCGGCCCAGCAATCTCTGCAGGCCAACCCCCAGGCCAACGGCTCCGAGCAGTAGCGGGGATGCGCTCGCCGCCAAATATCCTCGGGCTCTTTTCCGTGTTTGGTTTCGTTCGGCCCTCCCCGGTTCTTCTCCCTGCAGGCGTTGGTTCCCGTTGTTGTGTGTGTGTTTTAGAAGCAAAAAATTATTCCCCCTCGACTGGCTTTTGCGCAAAGTTCCCCCAACGATATCCGCTCCCGCGCCGACCTACAGGGAGAACGACGGTTTGATGGTATGGGTGGTGGTAGTGGTGGCGGTGGTGGCTGCGGCTAGTTGGCTCTGAGTTTGCCGTTCTCTCTTGGGTTCGACACGACGATGTGGCTTTTAAGGCTCGGGAATCTCGGGAGACGGTTTAATGAGGTGTTAATATTTCCCTGCTGGCGGCGGCACTGCCTGCTTTGCTGCTTTCCCATGCCGTCTTGTCACGATAGGGTCGACGTGTCTGCTGCTGCTGCTTTTTTTCCTTCTCACTTCGACTATTGGACTTCTAATGCAGATATCAGCCAAATTTAGTTTTCCTTTTTCCCGTCAATTCTCTCAGTGCTTGGTGATGGTCATAATGCCACTGTGCTTGCGTAACTGAAACTACCTAAAGGAGTAGTTTGTGTGGTGCAATTGTTTTGTATTTCTTGGTTGCTACAACTACTGTGTAGTGACCATGTTGCGGATAGATTCATGATTCCGTGCCGCCCTTCCATTACTCCCTGACATAATTGTCCGACAACCCCTCCACTCTCTCCTGATTCACATCACCACCGGAAGGAATTCGTTGAGTATTCCGTAAGAATTGAGAACGACAGAAAGAACAGAACACGATGAACAAGCGCCGCACAAACCCCCGAAAATGGAAAGGAAAGGAAATAACCCAAAACCAAACGAGCCTGAAAAAACAAATCACTTCCACCGTAAACTGGATGAAGAGAAAGTAGGAAAACGGCGTCGTAGTTAACTGCAAAACCAAAATCTTACACCCCTTCCTGGATAGCCGGGAAGGTTTTTTCTGCCTACGCCCTCCAGCACAACCAACCTCACATCAACTAGCAGTCAGGAGAGACCTCATAGCATGTCCCTGCGCCTTTGTCCAAATGGGGACATTTAGTTGTCGCTCTGGTTGTTCAGAATGCGCAGAATGGCGAGGAACAGGTTGATGATGTCGAGATAGAGGCAGATCGCCGCGGCAATCTCCTCCTCGACGTGGTGCTTGCGCAGGACAAGCTGGGTGTCGACGAGGACGTAGCCCGAGAAGACAAGCGCGGTGATGAGCGCCAGGATGAGCTCGCCGGTGCTGTTGTAGGGCAGGAAGATAGAGACGAAGGTGAAGAGAACCACGGCCCACAGCGCGCCGAAGAGGTAGGGCATCCAGGAGGTGAAGTCGTAGCGGGTTTGGCAGGCGAAGGCGGTCAGGAAGAGGAAGATGCCAGCGGTGAGGCCGACGGCGTTGAGGACGATGCCCGCGTCGTAGAAGGAAACGACGACGCTGACCGTGTAGGCTTCGAGCAGGGTGAAGCCGGAGAGGAAGAGCAGGTTGGTCGGGTACGAGTGGCGCTTCCAGTAGGTGAGGAACATGAAAACCATCGCAAAGATCATCTAGGTTGGTTGGGGGGACGTAGTTAGCATCTTTGTGTTTGCTCGGCTTTTTGGAGACTGAAGAGGTGAGGCGGGGTTGAGGAGAGAAAGACGACCTACCGAAAACCAGACGATCATCGGGTGCGACTGGATCCAAAGCTTGTAGCCATCGTTAACGAAGGTGAGACCACTGACCGCGGCGGTGGCGATCAGCTGGACGGTCAGGATGGTGTAGACTTTGCGGATGAACTGGTTGCGGATCTCGATGGTAGCCTCGGCGACGGAGCCTCCGAACTGGACGAGGTGGAAGCTGGGTCAGCGGTTTGTTCAAGACAAAGATGGAGATGGAGATGCGCATAGGTATGTACCTTGAAGTCATCGGGGATGTTGTCTTCGCTGCTGCGCGGAGCACCGAAGAGGAGCTCCTGATCCTGCGAAGAGCTGCTCGCAGCCTGGTATGACGGAGGAGGCTGCGTGTACTGGAGATGGAGGTCCGGGTCCTCCTGGGGAGCGGGAGTGTACTTGACGTTGGACGACATGGTTGCTGGCGTCTTGCGATGGACACGTCCAAAGAGCTGTCGAACTGGCGGATTGACTGTCGAGCAATACAAAAGGCGCTCGCGGGGAATAAATCGAGATGGCGGGCGAGGCGCAGTGGATGCCGAGTTATAGGCGCGCGATGACGGAAGCCTGTGGTGATGGATGACCCGAGAAAGTGGGGATGACGCAGCTATCGCCTACTATCCACAGGACAAGAGATGGGCGGCCTGACGCAAGGCTATGGAGGCATGCGCCAACCAAGGCGCAGACCCGCCGGAACCTTCCAGATCAGGCCATGGCTTGCTCTCGGCAGCAACATCAGGGTTCGGGTTGCATGTGTGACTTGCATCCATGCTGACACATGCTCGAAAAGTGGGCCCCACCCTTCGGACCCCTGCCCACTGTGTCCAGTCCAGTGGATGCGGCCGGTGCGGCGGGCAACATCAATGGGACGGGACCCACACATTTCAGGTTGCGGTGCTTCGCGGCGTTCGTTGAACGGGAGTTGAAAAGGTTCTTGTCGCCAGCATCGCGTCTGGCCATCTCGACACCCACATTGGCGCAAACGAGGATACAAGCGGCGACCGTCTGGAAAGGAGCCGCGTGTTGATCGATTCGTCCCGACTGAACAAGGAGAGACAGCCCCGATCTGCGTCAAACCCCTAGAAGACTTGGACGGTGACACGTCCACCGCTACCACGACACCAACATCCGCCACCATCCAGATACCCACCGACAGAAACCCCCGACGCTCCATGCGCACGACTACTGCTCGGCATTGAGCGGGCGCAGCCATGGGGCCAAGCACAAACCGCTACTCGACCTACACGACCACCTCGGTCGGCTCGGCAGGCCTCGACTCCAAGAATGGCGACAAGGCCGAGAAAAAGGAGCTATGGAGCTCCATGCTCGACTCCGTGGCCAGCGGCAAACGCCTGCCCGAGAAGACCATCCTCCTACTTGGCGGCACCGTCGAGTCGCAATTAGAATTTCTCGAGGCCGTCTCCTCCCAGAACGACCCGCGCCGTGCCCTCGACCGCAACGGCGACCGGCCCCCGCCGGTCGCAAACAGCTTCGCCCTCGGCTACACATATTACGATGTCCTGGACTCCGACCAGGAGGACGTCTTGGCGCGCATCTCGGTCTACACTCTCGAGCGACCCTCGCCCGCCTTTGCCGACCTCCTGCGGCCACTGCTTACTCCTGAGTCGATACCCAACACCCTCATCGTCGTGCTGTTGGACTGGGCCGAGCCATGGAAGTGGATGCGCCAGCTTCGCGAGTGGATCTTGCTTCTCAGGACAGTGCTCATCTCGCTGAGCAACGAGTGCAAGGACGTCATGGAGGAGGTGATGGTGTCCTGGAGGGAGAGGGGGCGGGGTGGGGCCGTAAACCTGGACGGAACTTCGGCCGTACAAGTCACCGACCCCGAGTTCAACATGCCTATAGGGCCCGGTGAATGGGAAGATGCCCTAGGCCTGCCGCTCTGCGTCGTCTGCCAGAATGTAGGGCGACTCTTTTCTGTGAACCCTTGGATATTGAGGCGGTGCTGACTGGTTTGCAGGCTGAGAAGATGGAGTATCTGGAGAAGAATCACGGCTGGAAGGAGGAGGACTTTGACAACGTCCTTCAGTTCATGCGGACTGCCCTATTACGACGTGAGTCTTGACTTCAACACGCGCACACCTCTGCCTCGAAGCAAGCCGGCTAACCCCCCTCAGATGGCGCCTCCCTGATCTACACAACCCCCTCCGTCCCATCACAACTCCCCACCCTGATCCATTCCAGCCTAGGGATACAATCCCTCCTCAAGAAGCAGCCTCTCAAGCACAACGTCATCGACCGCGACAAGGTCATGATCCCCCCGAACTGGGACTCTTGGGGCAAGATCCGCGTCCTCCGCGACGGCTTCGACGTCGACGGCGTCAGCAACGGCTGGTCAATAGACGTGGACCAACCCTACCCTCGCGTTGCGCCGCCCAATGGCACCGACGCTGCCGGTGGCGGCGGCGAAAACGGCTCGGCCGCCAACGGCCACGAACCCACCCCGCTACCAGAACCGGAGGGATCCACGGTTGTGCTGTACGAAGCGTCGGTTCCCGACCCGAGTATGGACGCCTTGGAGCTTGCGGGACGGCAGATGCATTCGACCACGCTCGAGGTCGAGACGGTCGATACCCAGGCCTTCTTGGCGCAGCAGCTCAAGGTGCTCGAGGCGTTCAAGCACAAGCAGGACGAGGCGGCCGCGGCCGCCGACTCGCGCCACCACAGGTCCGCTGCTGGTGGACGGCGGGTGGATGATGAGCATCTGGTCGGCGACAGCGCGGCTACCGAGCAGAGGGTGCTGGAGCATATCGGGCCGGTGCAGTTCAACATGGGCGGTATTCAGGTGGATGCGGATGATATGGTGCAAAGGCTCAAGGTATGTTCCTCTTTGTTGTTTAGCTCATCGATCAGCATCAGTAGCTGACAGGTTCAACAGGAACGACAAGCCTACGGCACGCCATCGGAGCCAGAGAGTCCTACGGTTGAGGACACAACCACTGCTGCGATGCCCGTTGATACTGGAAACCTTCAGGCCTTCTTCCACGATCTGATGAACAGGCGGGCCAAATGAGAAGTCCCTCTCCCTCATCCATCCCAAACCCTCGTCCCCTTTGCACCGTCATGCCCTTCATCCTCTTTCCCGGCACGCGCGCGCGCGCACGAGAGTATCAGCATAACGCCAGTCGAAACAAGATCACCTCACCACACACACCAAACAACGACATATTGCATGGGGGGGTTTTGTCCTTTTCCTGGACGGGGACCATAAAACGGAGGAAGGGGAGGAGGAGAAGCTTTTTCATCCACCGCTCCCGCCCCGACAATAACGCCGCCAATCAGCCAAGTCAAGCTCCTCAGGCCATCAATCATGATCCCGGTTGGTTATGGAAAGCTTTGGGAAACGCGGTGGCTGGCTGGCTGGCTGGCTGGCTGACTGGTCCTGGTACTGGGGTGTAAACGGGAAGGAAAGAAGAAAACGAGGGAATCAAGATAATTATCATCATCATCATCATCATCATCATCATCCACCCCGCCCTTCTGAACTACCTACTAGCACCTTTATCAAAACCTACTACCTACTATTTAGGCCTCGGTCTGTGGTAGAATAGATACCCCGCCTTCTCTTCCGCTTGAAGATGTACGTTTGTGTACAAGTCAGTAACTATGCCACCATCAAAATCATAACACCTCGGGCTGAGCATACACTCCCATACCTATCGATCCATCTGGCGCAAGTATTTGAACAGCTACTTCATACATCCCCATTGAATACAACGCAATGCAATCCGCCAGCTATCTAGGGTACCTAACAACTATACGATATGGTATCACTGTCCGACCAGACATCCCACTCCGTCCTCATTCTTTTTGTTTTTCTGCCTCTTTTTCATCATCTTTCATCCTCACCAATCTTCTATCCCTCATCAAATTTCCTTCGTCCCATAACTAAGTACCTCTTGATCAAGCACTCGCCGGGACCTCCTCCTTCCACCCATTCACCTGCGGCTTCTCCCCTTCTCCATCCTTCCCCTTCCCCTCCTCCCCACCGTCTACATTCTTCACCACCAACACCGCCGCCTCCGCCCTCGGCGTAGTATACCACCTCCTCAACACCCTCTCCCTCTCGGCATCCCCCTCGGGCGGCACCACCTCCCTCCTGACCCCCAACCGACCGGCTACGACACCAATCAACAAACTCACAAACAGCCACGGGTACTGCAAAATCTCCGCCTCGAACGCGCTGACCGTTTCCCTCGCGAGGCGGTGGTACTCGTCGCCGGCGGGAGTGCCCTGCAGCAGCGCGCCGAGGCGGAAGAGGTTGTTGGCAGCGACGGCGTTGGTGGAAGGCTGCGACTTGTCCATGCCGCTCTTGAGGCGGAGGATGGTGGGGCTGAGGGAGGAGGATTCGGTCGAGTAGAAGCCGCCGGCGTAGGCGTGGCGCGGGGACGGGGGAGGGTTGGTGGTTGAGGTGTTGCGGGGCGGGGCGTCGTAGAACAGGCGAGTTTGAGTATCTTTGGGTGGGATGTTAGTTCGGAATGGAATAGGAGAGATGGAGAGAGTTGGGAAGACATACCTTGCAGCTGCTTCGCCCAATCAAACCACTCCTTCTCAAACGTAGATGTGTACAAATCAAGCAACCCTTCGATCAGGAAAGCGTAGTCGTCTGCAAACGCGCGGACCTGGCTCGGCCTGTCCCAGTAAAACCTCCGCAGCGGGTTCCCCTCCTCCGCTTCGGACTCTGTCCACAGCGTCTGCTTGATGAAAGCCGCAGCCTCGCGAGCAGCCGACAGGTACTTCTCAGCGCGCGCCGCATCGAACCGGCGGACAGCAGCAGCCGTCCTGGCCAGAGCCGAAATGACCATGCCATTGGTAGCAACCACAACCTTCTCGTCTCTCGCCGGGCGAACGCGTTCCCTCTCACGATGCGCGCTCAGCCTCTCGCGGGCAAGGGCAACGAGACGACGGATCTCGGAAACCGGCACGCCGAACTGTTTGGACAGTTCAGCAGGGTCAGCGTTGACCGAGAGCACGTTTTGGTTGATGAACTCGTCGAACGGGTCTTGCTCCTGTGGCACGTTACCATCCTCCTGCACGTTCCAGTAAGCCGCGGCGACGGCGCTTGCGTGGTGGTCGTTGGACCCGGCGCTCACGACTTGATCAAACTCGCGCCGCGTCCAGGTGTAGTAAGCACCCTCGCGCATGTGGCGGTCTCCACGGCGTTGGTAGGAGTCGGCAGCCTCGCTGGAGATGAAGCCGCCCTTGGAGTTGTGTATTTGCGGACTGGTCAAGTAGTCGGCCAATTCGAGGACGACGTCGGCGAACTCGTCGTCTAGAGACACGGAGCGACCAGGACTGCGGCGCTGGCCTAACCACGCGTCGAGAAAGACGCCCAGCAACAAGGCGTTCTCACCAATCATCTTCTCAAAGTGCGGCATGCTCCAGTTGCTAGTAACACTGAACCGCATGAAGCCGGCACCCAGGTGATCGCGAAGGGCTCCGTCCCGGATCCTGCGCAACGTTCCCACAGCCATGGCGGTCGCTTTGTCCACCTCCTGGTCGCCAATAACGTCAGCCACTTCCCTGGGGAAGTGACGTAAACGCAAGAGGAACGACAAGCGCGCCGGGTTGGGGAACTTCGGTGTCCCGAAACCGTAGTCGACGGGATCGAACATGCGAGTGATGCGAGTAAGCGCCTCATCCAGCTGGTCCAGGTCTAGGTCGCCCATGTCGACAGCAACAGGAGCCTCGGAGACGGGGAGCGTTACGCCGCTGCTGAAGGTACCCTCCTGAGCGAAATCCTGCAACTTGTGCAGCATCTCGAAGGCCTCGCGGCGGCATCGCTCCTCCTGCTCAACCCAGAACTTGTGGATCTTCTTTGAGATGGCGAGGAAGTCGGTATACGACTCCTCACCAGCGGCTTCGCGACTCGCAGCATTTCCGGAGGCAGCGGCGGCGCTGCTGTGCTCCGTTCCAGGGCCCGGCCAATACGTGCCGCCGAAGATCGGATAGAGGTCGGGGGTGAGGAAGAGGTTGAGCGGCCAGCCTCCCGTCGCGTTCACTGCCTCGCTGTAATTCTGGTAGATGGTATCAAGATCGGGACGCTCCTCGCGGTCGATAAGAATGGGAATAAAGGCTTCGTTGAGAAAGTCGGCAACGGTGGGATTGGAGAAGGAGTCTTGAGTTGTGAGGTGGCAGACTAAATTGAGGTGTCAACAAGTGTACAGATGGGAAGGAGGTCGGGGCTGTCGGGACCGGGACGTACAGTGGTCGGCAAGGAAGCCAATGTGCATAAAAATGGGCTTGTTCTCGGCGGCGGCGCGGGAGAGAGTGTCTTGGTCGAGCAGCTGCCAGGCAACGGGTGTCTCGGCATGGCGTCGAACGTACGGGCTGTCGCTCTCGCCGGCACGGTTGCGGAGCTGAGGGAGGTTGGAGGCGGTCGTTCCGCTGTCATGGCCTTCCTGCTGCTGACTCTCTCGTTGGCTCTGTTCCAACTGTGCCCGCATCATCTTGGGTAACTGAACACCAGAGACGTCGGTAAAGAAGAGTGAAGTCCAATGTAAGAGTGCTTGGTATCAGTCCCCGGATGCCGTTTCTACTGACGGCGTCTCCTTCAGAACCGAACCGATCCGGCCAGGGTCGGATGTTATCGACCAAACAGAAATTAGGTATGTCCAACCAGCCGAGTCCGGGACCCCACGACGTCGATGTTCGGGATGTGGTGTCAGGGTCTAGCTCTGTACTGGATCAAATGCGAGCTTGGAGCAGCGCGTCGCAATGAATGGCTGCAGATAGGTGACGGGAGGTGGTATGCGTTAGGTGTTGTGGGTCGAGGTTGATAACGGGATTGTCGGGTGAGGCTCTTCAGCGGAATGATAAGATGAGTCGTGCTAAGTCAGGTAGGTAGTGTGACAGTGGGATGAAGGGAAAATTCCATGGAAGACTGACTGAGGGGAAATCCCCCAGCATGGGAAGAGCTCCGTCATGCAGCATCCCGAGAGTGCTGTGTTGTCGGATCCCAGGACAGTGGAGTGAGTGGAGGAATCCTGGAACCCCGCATCGGCAGTGGAACCCGATGTGGAGATCCGGGCACGGACTGGTGGGGTCGGCTGCCGGCGGATGCAGGGTTAGGGTAGAGACCGAGACGCCGACGGGAGCGCGGACGGCCTGACGACGGCAGGGATGGTTTCCTTCTCAATGGTGGTTGAGATGCGTGAAGAGGCATGAGAAAACATGGTTGAGCGGCATGTGGAGATCCCGTCCATGGTCTCTGAATTCCGTCGAGATATGCGAGATGACTGGTGTGTCTTCCGATGTATATAGGTACCAAGAGCCGCCGGTGTTCAGGGTGTTCAGGGAGAGCTGGAAGCGCGAAACAATCTTGAACTCAAGGAGCGACGACTCGGGGTATACTACGAAATGCAAAGATAACAGAAAATGGCTGCTGCTCCCGTGACTAGACGCCGGCCAACGACACCAAACCCCCCAAGATCCAAAACAACAACGCCCTCAAGAGAGATGGACAACCCCATGTGAAGACCTGGACCCGGATGCGCCGTCACTGGCAGAACATGGAATCCAACAGCAATACTGCCCTCCAACGCCTTGCAACCCAAGCTGAGAGAAACCCCAAAAACGCCCAAAAATATCCAAATACCCCACAACCCAAATGTGAAACTCCTAGCGAAAGATGGAGAGACCGTGGCCCTTCTGCGGCCCGACAGGGAATGGCTGAGGAGCCGGCATCCTATGAGATCTTGACGACAGCAACGAAAGACCGCTTCACGGGTTGTCGGAACATGAGCTCCCAGGGCGTCGGGGGCTCGTTCTTGCGCTTGCAGTCACCGCAGATATCTTCCTTTCTGCGATACCACCATGTCAGTATCGGCATTGATATGGCTCGTCCACGGAACCCTGTGACTGGTAAGGACAGAAGGACAAGGCCTACACTTCGAAATATTTCACTTCTGGCGGACATCGCTTGTGTGTGGTGGCATAAGCGTGACACCAGTGCGACACGATGTGTCGGAGATGACTGCAGCTGTACTCGCGTTGGATGTAGTTGCACATTGTGTTGAAGGGAGAGTCGGTGAAACCCGGATCTGGGTCTCGATTAAGTGGAAGTCGGTAGGAATGATTCACGCCGATGAGAGGTGATGCCTCTTAAAGCCGCCGTACGGCAACGGCGACAATCCGTTCCGGGGATCTGAGCAACGGAAGGACGGAGGATAGGTACGGCGAAGGTTAACTACTTGGGTACTCCGTACCTATGGAGACGGGGACGACAGTGACGAGTTTCCGAGTGGCCTTTCTTGTATAGGTACGGAAGGACGATCATCAAAGGAATCCAGGTCAGACAGACGAGCACGGGTGGACGAATGTGATGTTGATGTGTTGTGTGTCTCGGCCAATTCCGCAATTATAATCAAGACAAGCTCGACACCCGGCTCCTATCTTGCTTGATCTGGCGACCTGCAGGAGGCGAACACCAACAGCGGTGGGTGACGGAAGTGAGGGAAGACGTGAGGCTTGAGATTTCTGGCGTGCGCACAAATGTCGGGGTTCAAGGCACGCTGATTCCAGCCAGAAAGGCATCTGATAGGGAAGGGGAGCGCGACGGCATGGCATGGGGGGGATGGTGGGATGAAATGCGTGCGAACCAGTCGGCCGGGTCGGGCCTTGGGGCAAGGGAGTGAGGGGATTCCACAAGGACGGGCCCAGGCAGCTCGCTAGCCAGCGGTCTCATCGCCAATCAGCTTGCCCACGATGGCCGACGATGGGTGTCTGCTTCGCCAGAAGGGGTATCGAGCTCTCCCACGAGAGGAAAAGCGCATGCTCAACCCTTGCTGCCAGCAACCGCCTGACGGCT
Organism: Mycothermus thermophilus; assembly: GCF_041956435.1. Lineage (NCBI taxonomy): Eukaryota > Fungi > Ascomycota > Sordariomycetes > Sordariales > Chaetomiaceae > Mycothermus > Mycothermus thermophilus. The sequence goes on from NW_027191428.1 coordinate 160,937, forward strand.
TAGGGGGCATTGCTTTTGCCAGTTTGGGCAGGGAGCCCTGCCGAATTCCGGGGCCAAAAAACGTGTCGCCGGCGTGGAGAGCCTCAGCTGACGGATTGGTGGGTCGATTGGTGTCGGAGCTCGCACTCGCAACCCTTGACTTTTTGCTGCCTTGATTGTGCTGTTGTGTTGATGTTCAAGGGCGTTGTTTGATATCGTCGACAACACAAGATAGACAAGAGTTGGATTTGGAAACATCAAGATGCAAACCCCCAACCAACTGCCGGCACCACCAATTCAGCTGGAGTGGCTGAGTCAGAGTGATCGGGCAGATGTGAGCAGTCATATTTTGGTCGATTCAGCCCAATCTCAGAACTGGGTCTGATGTCGGAGTTGAAGCAAGCCTTCGCGTGCCTGTCACAAGCCAAAGGGAAAGCAGAGGGAAACCCAATCCAATTGACAGCAGTCCGATATCTTGCGTTATCGCCGTCCCCTGCACCTGCCCCTCCAACGTCCCGAAAGCCAGGAACCGAAAGAATGCGGCACTTCCGCGGCCCAATCAGGGGATCATCTCGTCCGCTTCTTCTTGTGGTTGCCCAAAAGCAAGCAAGATCATGCACGAGACATGCGTCAAGCACAACGCCCTTCTTGCTCATCCACCATCCGTCTGGCCTTTGCTGTTTTTCCCACTTTGCTCTCGTCTCGTATTCTTGCTCCCAGAATCAAGACAGCGAGTGCCGGACGGCATGTTCCGTTGCCATACTCTTGCCAAAGACATCGGATTTCACAAGTTTGATGTTTGTGTCAACCAACACTCTCGAGAAGGACATGCAAATCACAAGCTGAATGGCTCCCTGGTCGACAGGTCATGTGAGATCATGTGAGATGCACCTCTTCCTAACTTTCTTCTCGGTGCGCCTCCCGGTCTACCTGTGGTTTGGACTCCTTCCTGCATCAGACATAAACGCAGATCATAGAGTAGCGCCTTGAGTTAGTACTCACTCAGGTGGGCCACATCCACACCTTATTCACCTTATTCCAACATGGCCACGTCGATCTCTTGCCCTACGGAGGATTGCTCGGCCTCTACCTGTCGTGCATCTTTGTCAATGCCATCTCCGAGGTCCTGCTGTGAGACCCAGCATGGCGTACAGTACATCAACAACTCGACGCTCGAAGAGGGAATCCGAGTCCATTCATCGAGTGCTTAACCCGAATAACGACTCGAATCTTTTACGGAGCTCCCCGGTGAGACAAGGCAACCCCAGCCTAGCCGCGATTTTGAAAGAAAACGACACTTCAACCAAACCAAAGTCGAAACCTCAACTTGCGCAGCCATTGGAGGCCAGGCAGATCCCATCCTCATCCAACACCGGACGGCTTGGTGTTTTTAACCCGCTGAAACGCCGGCGCCCCTCAGCCATAACGGCCCCGACGCGGAGCTGAGCCCTCCGTCTCCGCCGGCCCTTCACGGAGGCCCCATCCGTCCGTCGTGTCCACGCCTCTGGCAGGTCAGCTTGGCCACCGTGAGATATCACCACCAGAGGGAAAATACCCGGAAAACGGGCTTCCACTTCATATATTTTGCCACCCCTGTCTGTTCGGTTTGCCAGGGACGTCGTGGTTTGGCTCCCCCAATCCGGCTTCGGTTATTTTTGGCTGCTGGCTCCATGACGGATGTTCTCCCGCCGGCAGAATGCAACAATATACTGATCATAATGCTCGCCATCTGTTTAAGGTCCGTGTCAATATCACTCGACGCGTAGGAAATCCGCCCTGATGATGACGAAAGGAAGCTTGTCAATGTCGCACATGGTTCCAGGCCTCCCAGGCTCACACTCGTCTTCCATGTCTCTGGCGTGAGCGTGGTGTTCGGGTTCATCCAAACTCCCGGTGCCGCCCACTCTGGCCGTCTCCACCGCATCGGCACCTCAGATCATGGCCGGTCCTCAACAATTCCTGGATCACTTCTTGGCCTTGTCTCTTCGAGAGTCGCGACCCGGATTCTGGGTTCGCAAGGGTCGCTTGGTTGATGTCGCATGCCAAGAACTGTCTTTCGAACCTCTTTGTGATTTACGGATGGACGCAAGCAACTGTCACTCTCAGCACAGGGACTCAGGAAGTTTTTTAGAAGGCTTGATTGGCTTGAGCTAAAGAACAGAACATTCGAGAGCTGGACATCACAAAAATATGAACAGAAAAAAGGAAAAAAGAGGAAGTTTGGACAGGCCCGATGGTAACACCCGATAGGAACCACCCGCAGGTGATCGGCAGATCCCCCGCCCCGGCCGGCTGGCCCTTGGCACCGTTACCCCCAGACCACGCCCGATTTGGTTCCGCGCTGGCTACCTCCGAGAAGGCCCGCCAGCGAACCAACTTGTCGTTCCCATCCGAGTCCCATCCACAAACCCGTCCATCACCAGATCATGCCCGGGAACCCAGACGGCTCACGCTTCGCGCCAAGAAGCCATTTACTTGCGGCAAGGGAACCAAGCAATGTTGAGCTGCTGGGTGAAGGCGAAGGTGGCGTCGTCGTTGGTGATGATGCCGCTGGCAGAGGCGTTGGTGCTGGTGAGCGAGATGCGGTTGTTGATGTTGAGGATGCCCTGGGCGCCGCACGGCGAGTAGATGTAGCTGGCACTGGGGACCTTGTCGCTCTTGGTGTAGACCTGGCCCTGCTCCCAGATGCCGCCACCCTGGATCGAGGTCTGGGTGGTGGTGGTGGCAGCAGCGTCCTGGCTGAAGTAGTAGGTGCTGTAGAAGTTGCCGGTGACGCCCTTCTCGAGCTGAGCGTAGCCGTGGTAGGTCGACTCAAGGACGGAGAACTGGAAGCCACCAGGGTACTGTTTTGTTTGTTAGCTTGATGCGTCCTTTCGCTGACTGTTGCTAGGGAGGCCCGGCGATGGCTGTTGTTGTTGTTCTTCTTCCTTACCTTCAGGGTGAGGTGGAGCTGGCAGTTCTTGCTCCGGTCGAGGATGGTGCTGCCAGGGCCAGTGAAGACCTGGAACTTGTCGAAACCGAAGGTGATGACCTGTCGAGCCGAGTCAGTAAACTCATGTTCAAAGGCAGTGAGATGTCTCTCCGGGCGGTTCTCCTTACAGTCTTGTCAGGGGAGATGCTGGTGGCGACGGAACCCTGAGGGCAGCCGCTGCCGGAGAAGCTGGCCGAGACGATCTGGATGTCCTTCGGGTCCGGAGCATCAGCCCAGCCGTCGTTGCCAATGATCTGAGCAACGGGGGAAGCCGCAACGAGAGCGGGGAGGAGGAAGGCGACGGAACGCATTTTGGCTGGTGGTGGTTGAAGTCTTGAAAAGACGACTGGATGTCTGGCTGACGAGAGGAGCTCGGAGGATTCGCGGCTAGAGGCTGCTTTGGTTGTCTTGCTCGAGGGTGGTGATGAAGGGGAGAAGATGGTCGATGTCGATGGCGACGAGGCCGTCTTTATATCCCTTTTTTCGCCTCAGGACTTCCGATGTCTTGCTCCTCCTCCACATCTTCCCGGCCCATGCGTCCCTGGTTCCTGGCTCACCCTGGACGTCATCAAGGTGCCATCACGTTTTCCCCTCATCCAGGTCTCCATCGCCGTCACGGTCCCTTCGACCAGTCCCACGGAGGCGAACCAAGTCCCCACGCCCGCTCTCTCCGCATCAATACCAGGTCTCGTTCACCCCCAGACGGGCATATTTTCCGGCGACGGAGGCAGACGGGGGCGTCGGGCGTGGATGCTTGGCGCACTTGCTGGTCTGGTGTCGTTAATTTGCGTCGTCCCGATGGTCGCATCCGCGCGCAACGCCGGGAAGCACAGGCGAGCGAGGCAGGCAGCTCACGCATAGTACACAACCGGAAAGCGGTAGCAGAGTATCGTTCGCCCCATTCGCTTCTCTCCGGTTGTATCTCTCACTCTAACTCCACGCCCTCGGAAGAAAGTAGTACTCCGTACTATGTCGCTGTCGCTCGCTTGTTGACTAGGTAGGGGTCTGCGTTTCCGGCACCGTAAACAAGACGACACGGACATGGGCGCGTGCGGCCGGCGGCGGCCCTCGCTCGGCGGACCGGCCCCGTCGAGAAAGTCGAGACCGACTAAAGTGTCGCCTTTCGCAACATTGCTTCGCTCCGGGGAGGAGGAGACCCTCTCGTGGTTTTCTGGTTCTCGGCAGGCCAAATTTACGGAAGAAGTCGAGGATAAATGAATATAAATTAAGACGGGACGTTCAACACTTATACCAGGTGGCATCGAGCTCGACGAGACGCACGCCGAGCCTCGCTATCCACTATCTTGGCCTGGTTCGCGAAGCTAATTCTTTTTATAGAAACCCGTCTCCAGACTTCCAACCTTACACTTACCAACAAATGCCTGCCTCTTTTTTGCCCTTTAGCGAACGAACAACTAAACAGACGTCCGTCAACCTTCTCCTCCGGGACTTAGGTGGTCTATGTTTAGCGGACTGGTTACTACGACTTTCTAGTTCCTGCTTGTTTTTTTTCCTCACGACATTTCTGGTTCCTGGGTCCCTTTCGGAACCCACTGCACCGTCGCATCGCCTCTCTCGTCCGCCATTTTTTGTTCCATATCTGGCCCTTTGGGACTGCGGAGGTTGACGGCCAGTAACAACGAAACCTGCTGCCATGACTTCATCCCCGCTGGCTCGGTTGACATGGTTCGCTCACGAGCAACCGAGCGAGCGAGCAGGCGAACGAGGTGGCAATGGCGACAAACCAATCCGAACCGCAAACGACCTATAGTATTCGCTCGTCTGGGAGCCAGTCAATACACTAGTCCGTACAGTGGTCGCCAGTCTCCCAATCATCATGGCTGGTTGTTGCACCTAGGTACAGTACCTAGTATGGAGGGACCGGAGCAGCGCGGAGAATTCATGCGCACCGCAAGCATTACTCATCTGGCCTTCCTACCTAGGCCATGGGGCAATGGGTTGTTTGGGCCTTGGCCGTTGCGGTGGCGCACCACCGTTGAACCGTTCGGCCGTTGAACCGGCTGTTCGCAGGGCCCTGCTGCTGATCTCGACATAGGTGACTGCTGGCCGTTACGACGGAGCATCGAAAGCCTCACCCGAATCTGGAGACACCCCATCCACCTCTTCATCACACACCCTCCTCATTCTCCTCCTCCCTTGGGTGGGTGGTCCCTTTCTCTCTCTCTCTCAACTCTTTCCCTTTACGCATACTTACTGCTCTCAAGTATGTACCTACCTCATTCCCTTCCCTTTTCTCCAGGGGCAAAGCTGCTATTTTTGCCTCAGCCTCAGGGGTCTGTTGATTAAGCTTAAATTGATTCCCCCACCGTCGTGTTGCCCTTCGTCGTGGATGATTGGCAACCTTCCGTCGCATTGATGCATACCTCTCGTTTGTCCCGGATCGTGGGACCTGCCCGTGTCCTGTCCTGTCTGTGGGCTGCATCGCCGGGCCGCTGCCACCATCTTTCTTCTCCTCCCTCTCCTCCCTTCTACTCTCATATTCCTGCCGTCCTCGGGTATCGCGCAGGCGGTCAGCTGACATCCGGATATGGACCCCGGAGTTGGGCTTCTTTTGTTCTGATGCTGCTCGGTTGAGCTGTGGCCTGCGTTGTGCTATCTCCGGGCTGTCCCATGCTACGGTAGCTGAGCAGACTGACATAGTCGTATTGGATACTATACTGGCTGACATTCTACATACATACTCATGCCACCCTATCGGGCTGAGTCGGTTACCTCCGGTGGGCCTCGGGCCAGGGCTATGGACGGGTCAGAGCACGACGGGGTATGTACTCTGTACGATGTCGCCATGCGTGGACTTTTCATCGAACACCCGGGTCCCGGCCAACCCGAGTTTCCTGCTCGAGTGGCGCGCCTCTCGGGTATCCTTCCACATGCTTTTTCCCACCCCATGCCCTGTTCAGCCGTACCGTTCCCCAGACTCTAGTTCTGTCGGTTCCGCTGTTCAGCGGTTGTTGGGCTGCCGTACAACGGCGGAAGGTTGGATGGGATGGCTACCCATCCCGGGGTCCTCTTAGAGCCCGACGTCACTCAGGTCACGGCCTTTCCGGTGGACCTGAAGAGTACCTAGGTACTTGTTTGTAAAGCCGGCCGAAGCAAGCCGGCAAGACCGACGTTGGAGGGTCTCGAGGAGATCAGCTCACCGAGTTGTTCGCTATTTTTCCCGTATAGGTGGTCTTAGTTTGATCTCTCCACGGGTCCATCCACCTATGCCTACTCTTGTCTCTGTTCAACCCACCTGACAACTCCGGCGTGGCAAGGTTTCACTCCCGTTTCCTTCCGAAGAAGCGGTGCCACCAGTTCCTTCTCGAAGGGAACAGTTACAATGAACAATCCCACACGTCGGGACCACATACATACCTAGGTTGCCTCGCAGGCCTCCACCAGATCCCATACTATATGTCCCGCTCCCCGGTCGTGATCTAAGAGTAGAATCTCGGTTGCGACTCTTGTATAACGTATCCGGGTTATCGCATACAGCGTGTCGTCGCTGTTTTTCTGCTGCTCCGCCCGGAGGGAAACATACTACTGTAGAGACAGGCTTGTGGGTTTTGGGACGACGGATGAGATGCTGGTTTGGGAAATGGCGCCGTCAATAGAGGATGTGATGACCGTGGATGTATGGTGGTGTCATAGTGTCATAGCAACTTTGAACGTCCAGTGGCTTTGTGGCCTTGGTAGGTGATTGTCATGAGTCAGGTGGTTTTAATGAAGTCGAGTCTTGGAACTCTGTTAGCCTCTCATTGTGGTCATATACATTGGATCTCCCCTCGACATGCGTTGGGCTTCAGACATGGAATATCTATCTGAGCACATCCTACTGGTGGCCAACCCACTCATCTTCGGCAACAGAGGCAATGGCGTGAGAGCGTTATAGATGAGATATCTTGTTCATCTTCATCCATCATTTAAACCATTTACATACCCAGCCGTTCTTCATCAAGTTGTCCCTGACTCGATGAACACCAGCTTCATGCATAACAACATCAAGACATCCATAGCGCTACTGCTATGTACATCCATACCTGACGTACATCCAAGATCAGGTTACATCCCACCACCTCAACGTCTCAACGGTCAGGTTTGTACATACGTCCATCCTACCTACCCAACCCCTAGCCGACCGTTCAACGGGCTCCAACGGCGGTAGTGGGGGGTGATGGCGCCCCGGTCCCCCGTCCCCGGGAAGCCTACGTCACGGCGTAACGCCCGTTCCGCAAACAGGCCCCGATGATAGGTACTAGGTAGGTTAGGTAGCTAGGTACCCTGCCATTCGCCTTGTCGCCTTGCCTACCTGAGCCTCTGCCCGTACCACTGGACCAGCCAGGCAGCCAGGCAGCCAGCTAGCCAGCTAGCCAGCCACATGCACACTCCCGCTCCTGTTGCTACGTAGAAAGTACCTTACCCTCCTGGCGGTGTCCACTTCTGTGACTCCCCTGTGGTGGCAGGGTGGTGGCGTCATGGGTGGGGTTCACAGCCCGAGGCTGATTCATGTATTGCTTGATGGCATGGTGAAGTGGTGGTGGTGGTGGTGTTACCCGTAAACGGATACCTATTAGCCGTTGTAAGGAACTTGCTCAAACGAACTCATCGGGTGAGAAAAGATGAAGTGGCCCATATGTGCTTTTTTCGTACCTAGATTTGTGGCTACGAGAGAGCCACGTGAGTTGTCTGCATTCTCGCAGGGCATGCGTCAGGAAGAGATATGCATACTATGAACGATCTCAGGCTCGCTACCCTTGGAACTCGAGTATCTAATACAACCTGTGTCACCATCTCCCAACGTCACCTCGTCAACCGCACACTGTTAATAACCTAACCCCTCGCTAGAAACGCACGACATTTCCGTGATCCGTGACACTTCCTTTCAACCTAATTACCCCTCTTCTTCCCTTTCCCACGGAAAGTGCCACATAATATATGAAGTCAGCCCCAGAGGGACGGTGATGGTAGGCAAAGACGACAAGAATAGTAGCCGACGGTGGAGGTTAATATATTTATGCCTTTCCATGATCATCACGTCACAGCACGTCAATTGGGTCCTTTTTTGTTGTCTCTTGCCCCACGTGTTTTGGCGAGGCCTCTCGGTTTCGGAACTCGGGTTGTCGTTGGGTGTAATTGTGTACAGCCGTACGTAACCGGGACTTTGTGGACGCAACAGATCACAAAGTAGATCATGTACAGTGCTGTGTATAATGGATTACCGCAGCTTATGTACAAAGAGCACTAGGCGTAGGCAAAAGACCATCACAAATCACGTACAACTTTGTGCCTTGCGTACAGACGATTGTACAGCCACGCTCAGGAGAATGCCAACACTCATAGACCCACTGTCATCAAGCAGCAGGACTAAGGCCAGAAGGAGGAGCGGAGCGGGGCGAGGTCTGATGAGGCAGGGACGGCTTCGATCTGGACGGCATCGAAATACTACTCGTAGATGGACGGGTAGAGGCGAGTTTGACTGAACAGTCGTGGGATGCGAGGGCATGAGTCGGGAGATGTAACTGGTGGATCCTACTACTATGCTCTATCCTACGGTAAGGGACGACGTAGCGGCGCCTCCCGTCTGCTATGTCGAATGACTATCAATAGATCTGGAGATCCCGTCCATCTGCTGACCCCGTCGGTTGGGTTTCCGGGTTGTATGGTCATCTGATCATCTGAGACGGTGTCCTCCCGGAAGTTCCGGAACGGTCGGGCCGCTGAGATGATCAAGATTTGCTTGCTTGACGACTGCGGTTGGTATCTGATCGATCATCATCTGCTGTGAAGCATATATCTCTGGACTCTGTTGGTGTGAAATGTCTGTTCAGGGTTCTTCACCTTAACTATCCATTGCCTCACGGAGCATTTGCCATTTGACTTTTTAACCAACTCTGGAAAAGTAAATGGAATGAACAACACGGGGTTCTCAGTTCGTTGTAATGCCCAAGACACATCAGTGGGGTTGGGTTGGGACCACTCTGAGGACTGCGAGAAATAAACCTCCAGAAGTGATGGGCAAACAGATAACGATAGATCAAACACACGACAACATGACAATGACGGAGATGATATGATGCCTGTGATCGTCCCAACCCTGATCTCAGACCAAACTTCGGAGGTTCAAGTGTCTGCGTACTTACCTACCTACACAACGGACATGCTATGATCCTGACACTGTTGCTCCTCCCACACCGTCCAGAAGATATGAAAAGGACATCCATTCTATGATGTAAAATGACAGCGAAACAGTGAGCATGGTATGGAGAACTCATGCTCAGCGCTGTCGTCTCTGGCTCAGTCATGACAAAAAGAGACCCCACCTGTGATGGAAGGTGATGAGATCTAGGTCCAGCTTACCATCAAAGTTTCCAATATAATAGGCAGATGAGCGAGAGTGTGACAAGCCGTGGAAAAAACAGCAGGTAATGTACGTATTGGTCCAAGTCCACCGATTGTCCTCCATAGATGTACTGGTAGTATCACGCCCCCTCCACCACCAACAAGCCCCCGGAGATTTTCGTAGCTTGGTAGGGCACATCTTGGAATGAACAGCGATAGTACGACACCTCCTTCACCAAGCAACCACCTCGCCGGAAATTTTCGCGATATGAAGGGTGTAATGGCTATGGAAAGTGGTGGTGGCAGTTGACCTGAGCCAGGTGGGATGGATGCCATGTAGGTACCATGTGAGCTCCGATATTCTCCGAGACCTCTACAAGCCATGGACAAGAGGAGTGGAATGTTGGATGGAACCACCCCAGCTGTACCGGCCATCCGGTACCCGGTAGACCGGAAAGGGAGGGGCGGGATCCAACAGACGGGATGCGGAGAGCAGGGGTGGTGGATGCGTTGATCCGGGGTTTCTTACTCACGCCGTCATGTGGCACAGTTGGTCGTAGTCGAGCGCAACAACCAAGTGATGAAACGACTGAACTTTTTATTCCAAAAGAGCTAGACTGGCTATACGTTACAGTCTCACAAGAAAACCACGTTCCCATGCGCCAACCCTCATGATATTTTACATTCAACAACACACATCTCCTTTACTTCCCCTCAACCAGGTTGAGAATACCCTGGAGGTTAATGCTCTTGGGCCGCTCGATGGGCAGGCCGAGGGCGCGGTCCCAGATAAGCTGGGCGAGCGGGCCCAGACCGCGCGAGACGCCGAAAGTAGCAGTGTAGTAGAGAGTCTCGTGGAAGCCGTAGTGGTGGAAGAGCACGCCGGAGCTGGAGTCGACGTTGGGGTAGGGGTTCTTGGTCTTGCCGTGCTGCTTGAGGACCTCGGGGGCGATCTGGCTGTTGAGCTTGACGAGCTGGAAGACGGGGTCGTTGGCGATCTTGGGGCGGGAGGCGGCGTAGTCCATGAGAGCCTCGAAACGCGGGTCGGGCTTGCGCAGGACGGCGTGGCCGTAGCCGGGGACAACGCGGCCCGAGTTAAGGGTGGACCAGAGGTAGTTGCGGACGTCCTCCTCCGTGTAGTTGGATGGGATGGCCTCCTTCATCTGGAGGATCCAGCGGAGGACTTCCTGGGCAGCGAGGCCGTGGAGCGGGCCGGCGAGACCCTGCAGACCAGCGCTGTAGCTCAGGAAGGGGTCGCTCAGGGCACTGCCGACGAGGTGGGTGGTGTGGGCCGAGACGTTGCCACCCTCGTGGTCACCGTGAAGGGCGAGATAGAGACGAAGCAGGTCCTGGAAGTCCTCGTTCTCCTTGCCGGGCTTGCCGAGCATGGCGGCAAAGTTGTACGACCAGTCCTGCTCCAGGTCGATCTCGGCGGGGAGGGCGCCGCCGCCGCGGTACGAGTTCTGGTAGATCTTGGCGGCGATGGTGGGCAGCTTGGCAAGCAGCGAGATGCAGTCGTCAAAGGTAGGCTCCCAGTAGTCGGCCTTAGCAAGGCCCTGCTCGTAGGCCTTGGCGAATTTGGAGTTGTAGTTGAGGGCCGAGACGGCAATGGCGAATTGGGTCATGGGATGCATGTCGCGGGGGAAGTTGTCGAGCAGCTTGATGACGTGGTCGGGGAGCTGGCCCAGCTCGGCGAGCTCGCGCGAGAACTGGCGGACCTGGTTGACGGAGGGGACCTTGCCGGTCAAGAGCAACCAGAACATGGCCTCGGGCAACATCTCGGTGCCCGTCTTGCCTTTGGGCAGCTCGCGCTGGCAGTCCTTAATGGTGCGGCCGTGGAAGCGGATACCCTCGTTGGCATCGAGCACGGAACCCTCCCAGACCATACACTTGAGGCCACGCATGCCGCCGATGGTGTTCTCGACCTTGAGCTCGCCAATGACCTTGTCGGAGTGGGCCTTGACCTTCTTGAGCAGCTCGCGCTTCTCGGGGATGCACTCGCGGAGAGTGGTCTTGAGATCAGGCTCGGCGGTGGCATAGGAGCGACGAGCGGCATAGGTGAGAGGGGTAGCAAGGGGCTGGCAACCGGTGTGAGCAAAAAGCATGACAACTTCACGGTCAGAGAACACTTACGCGCATGGCGCCAGAGAGGGCGCGACGGCCCGTCCGAAGACTCATAGCCATGTTGGCGACAGCAAAGGTGATGGTTTGGGAGGATGGAGGTTCCGAGCTCGAGTCAGGGGAGGGAGCTCAGAATGATGGAGGGTTTGGAATGTTGGAGCTTTGGAGCTCTGATGTCAGTTCCTCCCTTGGACTCGTATGTACGTCAGAGCGGATAGAGAGTTGGCCTTGTTGTTGTCCAACTTCTACAAACCCCTCAAAAATTGAAAATCACTCAAAAATCTCAAAATTCACGGACGAGTCCACAACCGGAAAGCACCAGACTTTAAAACAGGGAAGCTTTGTTCTTGTTGCAGCTTCCTCCGGACATGTGTCGGAGGACCCGGACGTCACGTTCCCCATGTCCAGCCGAGGAAAGCCGCCGCTCCCCCGCAACACCTGCCGTTCCCCCGAGCCAACGGTTGCGGGGCCGGGGAAGCCATTGACCAATAAGAGACAAGGATGCAGCCGGCCCTCGGTTCTGGAGAAGTTGCCCCCAAGGGACAAAGAGAGCTCTTGTCGTCGACAAGGCTGAAGACGGTGCAGACTCACGCCTGATTACTACCTATTTCTTCAACGGCTCGCTAGGGGAAAAGGAAGTTCAAGGTCGGTTATATCTGTTCACATGGACATGTCCACTCATCGTGGGTTAGCTGTCAATGGCCCCTCTGTGGTCTTGGCCTTCCTCTGTGCGGGCGGACGGGCCATTCCTGGAATCTCTTAAAGTCCCAATCCCGTTCCATCCGCGGAATGCCACTAAGGTCTGAGGTATGTTTTGAGGTGCCTCATCATTCTAGGTTGTCTCCTGGACGTCTTTCTCACTGCCATCCCAGCTTCTCGAAGCTTTGTCAAGGAATCTCAGCTGGAGCCTCGGGCCCAGTCCATGGATGCCAAGACTCGGAAATGCCAAGGCCAGTGTGCGTCCCGATGGGGCAGGAGGTCGGACCTGGCCCCCGGGGTCCAGGTCAGCTGCCCACCTTCCCCAAGGGTTTCAGGGCCAGCTCCGAGACATCCACCAAGAATCCTTATCGCCAACCGCCAATCCTGATAACGACCGTAGCCTTGGGATGCCCCTCTTGCACGTGTACACCGTAACCCTCGCTGCGTTGTGCATGTCTGTCCTCTCCCACCTCCCTGCGACAACGTACCTAGCTCCAGCCTCCGCAGATCAATCTCTCCCTTGCCTGGATTGACGTGACTGCAGCGCCAGAACGAATAAATAAGGAGTTTCGTCTTCCTCTTGCTCTTCATCTCCCAACCTCCCGTGAATCTTTCGACGACGCCGGCTACCCTAAGGTACCTTATACACACAACATCGCGATCCTCCCCTGTAACCCGTAACAATGGAGATCACGGCCGAAAACCTGCCGTCTCTCCTCGCCGACGACACGTCGGTCAAGCTGGCCGGCATTGATGTCGATGGCATGCTGCGCGGCAAGCTCGTGTCCAAGAAGAAGTTCCTCTCCGTCGCGACCGCTGGCTTTGGCTTCTGCTCTGTCATCTTCGGCTGGGACATGCATGACATGACTTATCTGCGCGAGCTCAAAGTCAGCAACAAGGAGAATGGCTATCGTGACCTCCTTGCTATCCCTGACCTCCAGAGCTTCCGCCGCATCCCTTGGGAGAACAACGTTCCCTTCTTTCTTGTCAGCTTCTTTGACCCGGACACCAAGGAGCCCGTGCCCGCTTGTCCACGAGGCCTCCTGCGCAAACAGATAGACAAACTCGCTGCTGAGGGCTACCACGCCATGGCCGGAGGTGAGTAGCCAGCCCACGTAGTTCTCGCCCTATTGCCAGGCCCCCAGAGAATTGACGCGTGTTTCCCTGGCAGCCGAGTACGAGTTCTACCAGTTCAAAACCCCCACTGTCGACGGTGCCCAGTCTCCAGCCGCGTACCTCAGTCGTCACCCGCCGCAATCGCTCCCGGCCCTCACCGAAGGCATGTTCGGCTACAGCTTGACCCGTCCCGTTCTCAACAAGGACTACTACTACGAAGTGTTCAACACCTGCCAGGCCTTCCGCTGCGACATTGAGGGGTGGCACACCGAAAGCGGCCCCGGTGTTTACGAAGCCGCCCTCGAGTACGGCGAGCTGGGCGAAACCGCCGACCGCGCGAGCTTGTTCAAGTACGTCGTCAAATCTGTCGCCTGCAAGCACGGAATCACCCCCTGCTTCATGGCCAAACCCCGCCAAGGCCTGCCCGGCAACTCGGGGCACATGCACCTATCTCTGGTCGGCCCCGACGGAAACAACCTCCTCTACCGCGGCGCCCCGGACCCGAACGCCCCGTACCCGGACGTGGCCCAACTCTCCGACCTGGGCCGGTACTTCCTCGCCGGCATCCTCGACGGCCTCCCGGACATCATGCCCATGCTGGCGCCGACTATCAACAGCTACAAGCGGCTGGTCGAGAACTTCTGGGCGCCCGTGACCGTGTCGTGGGGTCTCGAACACCGCGCCGCGTCCATCCGTATCATCGCCCCGCCGACGTGCAAGCCCCAGGCCACGCGCTTCGAGATCCGCGTCCCGGGCGCCGACGCGAACCCGCACTACGTGCTCGCGGCCATCCTGGCCACGGGGTGGCGCGGCGTGGAGCAGAAGCTGGCGTTCCCGTGCCCGCCGCTGGGGAAGGGGGACGACGTTGGCGGGAAGACGGACATGGGCGTGCGACTGGCGAGGACATTAAGGGAGGCGACGGACAGGTTTATGCGCGTGGGCAGCATCGCGAGGCAGGTGTTTGGCGACGATTTTGTGGAGCATTATGGCGGGACGAGGGAGCATGAGATTCGGTTGTGGGATGAGGCTGTGACCGATTGGTAAGTCCCAAGTTGGTTGTTTTTGTTGGGTTAGGGATGGATGAGATGCTGACTTGTTGATTTCCAGGGAGATGAAGCGGTATATCGAGACGGTGTGAATGAGCGGGAGCACGAGGGTTCTGGGTATCGGCACGTGGCGGCAACGGCGCGGACGGAGTCACTGCTGGCTTTCATTTCATCCCATCATCTAGATCTCCCTTGTTGGCCAAGTTTATGAGGGTCTTTCACTTGGCTTCTGTGACGACGTCATCCTTCACGCATGTTTACATACGATACCCCTTTTCGAATTGATGAGAAGTAACCAGCCACCTTCTTTCTCGAGTAGTATCTGCCTGTCGCACCTCTTCTCCCAGGTTCTTGTCACGGTGGTCATGTCGCTCACTGGACTATGATACACGACCTGTTAGAGTATTTTCTGTAGGTGGCACCTGACGCCAGGTCAGGTGACCACGGTCATGTATTTAACCCAGCAGCGGAGGACCAGATCTTGGCATCCGAACAGATTAAAGAGAACATCGTCGCATAGACCAGTCCACATTGTGACACGACCCGACAGGAATCTCCATCCATTGCGAATCTTGGCATTATTCCCTACGTAAATACGTGTTTTCGTCCGGATTTAGCAGTCGGAGACCAGGGTTTAACTTTCCAACCACAAGCCACCGACACGCTGGTCAATACCTTATCAACACTACAAAAAAGTAAAATAAATAAAAAAAAAATAAAAACAAAAACAAAACATAAAACATAAACAAATAAAAAAAGAAAAAGGAAAGGAAAAAGAGAGAAAGAAACATAAAAAGAAAAAGAAAAATATCATAACATTGCAGTAGTGTCTCAATAGCACGAGCCACTAGGTCTGTTGTCATGTCTAGGACCGTAACGACTTCCCTTCGACAATATGATCATCTGGTTCAGGAGGTTGCCTGACATATGTGTTGGCAAGACTGTTTCTATTCGAGTCTATTCTTCCCAACAACCCCGACATCCCATGTTTCTTTTGTTCCACATGAACGAACATCAGTGTCGTCGACAGTAATATCATCACCTCTCACATCCGGGTATCCCTACCATCGCCCATCTCTCTCTCTCCCTCTAACTCCTCTCAGCTCCTCGCCACCCCTATCCCCAAGCCCTCAGGCCTCAAACACTAAAACCACCGCATCATCTCCCGCCGTAACAACCCTCTCTCCCGTCTCCCCCTGCACAAACCCCAACACACCACCTCCTTCTCCTCCCCCCCTATGCCCGCGCCACTCCTTGACCAACCCCAAATTCCCAGCCCCTCCTGCCTGGCCCGCCGCAGCAGCATTCGCCGCCTGACCTGCTGCAGCCCCCGCCGTAGCGCCCCTCAAATCCCACCTCCTCACAACCCCATCCAACCCGCAGCTTGTCAGCAGCCACCCCGCCGCAGGGCCCGTCGCGGCGCGGACAAACTCGAGCTTGACGACCGCCTCGCCGTCGTGCGCGGCGCGCAGGTGCCTGCGCAAGGCAAACGAGCGCGCCGTGTCGAAGACGGCGATGCTGCCGTCGACGGAGCCCGCCGCGAGCAAAGGCGCGGTCGGGGAGAAGGCGAGCGACTCGACGCTGTCGGTTTGGACGCTGATGGCGGCGAGGATGGCGCCTGCTTGGGAGGAGGATCCCGCAGCTGATTTTTGTTGCCGCGACCGGGATTGTTGTTGTTGAGATTGTTGGGAGAGGCGAGGGAGGCCGACGATGCGAATCGCGCCGCCGGCGCCGCCGACCGCAACGAAAGCGCCTGTCGGGGAGACGGCGACCGAGTAGAGGCCGCCTTCGACCTCGAAGCGCTGGTCGGCGGAGGTGAGGGAGACCACGGTCTGGCCGTTGCGGGTGACGAGGTTTTGCGCCGCGGCCGCGCCCCAGACGTCGAAGACGTGCAGGGACGAGTCCTCGCTGACGGTGGCGAGGAGGAGGCCGTCGGGCGACCAGGCGCCGGCGGTGCAAGGAGTCGAATGCACGTAGTAGGTCTGGACGATCTGGATCGGGCTGGACGGGTCGGAGGCGTCGAGGGTGAGCACCCAGACGGAGCCGTCTGAGGCGCCGAAGGCGATGGTGTTGGGATAGTCGGCCGACGGGCAGGGGGCGAGCCAGTTGACTTCTTCCGTCTCGCGCGACTCGGCGAGGAAGCGGAACTGGACGGACGAGGGGGAGGAGGCGGACACAGCGTAGACGCGCAGGCGGCCGTCCATGCCGCCCGAGACGAGGAACTCGCCGCGGGGGAGGGTGAAGGCCAGGGCGTTGATGCTGTCAGTGTGGCCGTCTATGGCGAACAGAGGTTGGAGAGCGGTGTTTTCTGGGCGAGAGGAAGGGTCTGAGTTGTAGCTTGGTGGGAGAACGGGGCGCGAGGCGGCAACGGAGGTGTCAAGGACGTAGCCCTTGCCGGGAGCATCGTCGGCGTCGCCCTCGGAACCGCCCGTGGCGACGAGGTTCGGGTACAGCGGGTGCTGGGCGATGCAGAACACCGAGTCTTTGTGGCCGTCAAAGTATGCTATGCTGTCATTCTCCAGGACCAGTTCCTCATTATCGTCGTCACCGTCGTCCATGACCAAGTCGCCGTCGGCATCTTGCGTCTCAACCACCTCGGCGACCTCGTCCTCGTGGAGCACCTCGGGCGCATCGTCGGGGGTGTCCCGGTGGGGATTTGATGAGGACGACATTGTGAATTCCAGGAGCGTTGTGTGTGTGTCGGAAGGCGGTGGTCAAGGAGTGCAGTTGGAAACGATTCTCCTCCCACTCCTCCTAGCGTAAACAAATTATTTTATTTTTATGGCGGGGGAGGGGCACGCCATCCTGGTTGATTTTTAATCTTATCCAAGCCGATTGATAAGCAACCCTAACCCTTCCTACCTCCTCGCATCCGTCCCCTCTTCCCTTGACAACACTCCTGGCAAACACCAACCTAACGAGACTCAAGCTTGAAACGGTCATTTGGAACTTAAAGTATTCATTTCCTAGATCAACGCAACCTATACAACGCCAGATGCCGTCTACTACCGAACCCTGATGTTGAACCTTGGTGTCCTACCAGCGCCTCACCCCCGTCTATGCGACATGCGTCATCACTCTATCCCACGCGTTTGTCCGTGTTGAATGAACTCCAAAACTCTATCCTCATGACGCCTCGGCCGGTTTCTCCCCACCGGGGCATCCAGTCCGACAGAGCGTTGCCGCTGGCTCCTTCTGTTCCCTGGGTATCTCGGCTGGCTGTTGAACCTTTATGCGATGCCTGATGAAAACAGTGTTGAAATCCTGCGCCTGCTCCCCATGCTTTCGTTGTCTCATGATATCCGTGTCAAATCAGGAAGAAAAGAAAATGGTGCTTGTTTGGGTTGACGTGTCTTCCTCGTCCTCACTTACGCCTCGCCGGTGGTATCCTCCACCGGGGGGCAGGTGCAGAAAAGGTTCAGATCACCGTAGGCTACGCACAGAAACGTCAGCATCGCGCTCAAAAAATCGCGGATCAAAACCTAGGGGAGACACTCACCGTCATCGACACGCGCCACACTGGGCCAGAACTTCTTCTCCCGCAGCCACGGCAGCGGATACGCCGCCTTCTCACGTGAGTAAGGGCGATCCCACTTGGCACCCGCCTCGCCATCTCCGGTGATGATGTCCTCCATCGGGTGCGGCGCCATCTTGAGTACGTTGCCATCGCGCGGGGCACGACCCTCCTCGATCTCGCGGATCTCGGCGCGGATGCCAATCAGGGCCTCCACGAACCGGTCAAGCTCCTCCTTCGACTCGGACTCGGTCGGCTCGATCATGAGCGTGTTGGCCACGGGCCAGCTCATGGTGGGGGCGTGGAAGCCGTAGTCCTGGAGCCGCTTGGCAATGTCGATGGCTTCAATGCCCGCCGTGTCGTGGAACGGACGGATATCAAGAATGAACTCGTGCGCGCACCGACCGTGCTCGTTGGTGTAGACGATCGGGTAGTGAGGCTTGAGCTTGCTGAGGAGATAGTTGGCATTGAGTAACGTGACGGTCGTGGCCTTCTTGAGCCCCTCGCCGCCTATTCACATCACATGTTAGTTACAAATCATTGCGTATAATGCTACATCGTAAACTTACCCATCATTGTGTTGTAAGCCCAGCTAATGGGCAGGATGCTAGCACTGCCATACGGGGCGCTGCTAACGGGGCGATTGGGGTCTTCGATGTTGGCCACATCCTTCGTCGGCAGATGCTCGATCAGGTGTTTCTTGACGCAGATGGGCCCGACACCAGGACCGCCGCCGCCGTGCGGGATGCAGAACGTCTTGTGCAGGTTCAGGTGGCAAACGTCAGCACCAATCTCGCCAGGAGAGCAGAGGCCGATCTGAGCGTTCATGTTGGCGCCGTCCATATACACCTGGCCTCCATGGGCATGCACAATCTCGCACACCTTCTTGATCTGCGGCTCGAAGATGCCGTACGTGCTGGGATACGTGATCATCATGGCAGCAATCTGAGACGAGTATTGCTTGCACTTGGCCTCGAGGTCCGCCAGGTCCAGGTTGCCAGTCTTGGGCTCACACTTGACCGGAAGCACGCGCATGCCGGCCATGGCAGCCGATGCCGGGTTTGTGCCGTGTGCCGACACAGGAATGAGGCACAGGTCGCGATGGCCCTCACCACGGCTAGCATGGTACTTGCGGATGGTCCGGAGACCGGCAAACTCACCCTGGGCACCCGAGTTCGGCTGCAGGGAGACACCGTCCATACCCGTGATATCCCTCAGCTGATCCTCGAGCGAGCTGACGAGCTTCTGGTACCCGCGCGTGTCCTCGACTGGCGCTGCCGGGTGCAGGTTCGAGAAGCCGGGCAGCGTGATGAGAGCCATCTCGGTACTGGCGTTGAGCTTCATGGTGCAGGAACCCAGAGGGATCATTGAGTGCACGAGCGACAAATCCTTGGCCTGCAGATGGTGGATGTAACGCAGCATCTCCGTCTCGGAATGGTACGTGTTGAAGATGGGGTGCGTCAAGTATGCCGACTTCCGGCGAAGGGGTTCGGGAATGCTGCCAGACTGCGACTCGGTCAAGAAGCGCTCGAGAAGCGGGGCGAAGTTGGTGAGAGCATCTCCAGAAGCACCACCACTCGCCCGCGAAAACACCTTGATCAAGGCAAGGAGATCGCGCTCCTCAACCGTCTCGTCCACACTAATGACAACGCGGTCAGGGCCGTCGTAGCGGATGTTGATGCCCTCGTCCCTGGCAAGATCCCGAATCTCGGCAGCCTTGCCGGGGCACGAGATGACGACCGTGTCAAAAGGCACTGGTTCAGACCCAGCATCCAAGCCGAAATGGTTAGCAGCCGCCTGAACGACGCGGGCGCCCAGGTTGCAACGCTCAGCAATCCTCTTGAGGCCAGCAGGGCCATGGTAGATGGCGTAGAAGGCGCTCATATTGGCGAGCAGAGCCTGGGCGGTGCAGACGTTGCTGGTGGCCTTCTCGCGCCTGATGTGCTGCTCGCGGGTTTGGAGGGCAAGCCGAAGAGCGCGGTTACCCCGACGATCCTTGGTGACACCGATCAGACGGCCAGGCATCTTCCTCTTGTGCTTCTCGGTAACGGCGAAGAAGGCGGCGTGCGGGCCACCAAAGCCAAGCGGGACACCGAACCGCTGAGAGGTACCGAAGGCGATGTCGGCACCCCACTCACCAGGGGGAGTCAAGACAGTGAGCGCCAACAGGTCAGTAGCGGCGGCGAGGAGGGCGCCTTGCTTATGAACGACTTCGGCCAGAGAACGGAAGTCATGGACCTTGCCATAGGTGTCAGGATACTGGACAAGGGCACCGACCAGGTCGTCGCCAATGCTCTGCAGCTCCGACAGGTCAGAACCGGAAAGGTCCATGACGCGGACGGCGATACCAAAGCCCTCGGCGCGGCTGCGCAGAACATTGAGTGTCTGAGGGTGGATGTTCTTATCGACAACGTATGTCTTTCCGGGACGCTTCGCGCGGGACGCAGGCAGAACGTTCATGGACATGGTCATGGCCTCGGCAGCCGCGGTTCCCTCATCCAAAAGACTGGCATTGGCGATGGGAAGGCCCGTCATATCAGACACGAGGGTTTGGAAGTTGAGCAGGGACTCGAGGCGGCCCTGGCTGATCTCGGGCTGATACGGGGTGTAGCTGGTGTACCAAGCCGGGTTCTCGAGCACGTTGCGCTTGATCACCTCAGGGGTAATAGTACCATAGTATCCAGCACCGATGAAGTTCTTGCGGCTGGTGTCGTTGCTCTCGGCCATGGCACGGCCCAGGGCAAGCACCTCCCATTCCTGGTGGCCCTCGCGGGTGGCGCGAGTCGTGACCGAGTCGAAGGCATCGCGAGGTTGGGGGAACAGTTCACGGGACGAGAGGATATCGGCGGGGATGACCTGGCGGACGAACTGGTCGATGGACTCGACAGGAGGGTCCAGGGCCTTGAGCATCTGCTGGACGCTCTCATCGTCGGGGCCAATGTGACGGCCGGCGAAGGACTCGGTAGCCGGGAATAGCTTCGGCAGCCTCACGAAGGGGCGTGCCTGGGTCGTGTCTGTGGCAGAGCTCGTCCACCGCACGGTGATGGCGTTGACGGAGGGTGTGCTGCAACACATCCAGGACCGGCCGAGGGGTGCCACGGCGCGCGGTCCGCGCAGCGAGGTCCGAAGGGTCTGGCCGAGGCGGCCGATCTGCCGCGACGCCATGGTGGTGATAGGATCAAACAACGACCTGGCTTGCCAAAGAAGTCAGGTTCTCGAGTGATCCGAGTCCAAGGGGCGTAGCTATGTATGCGAACAAAGGCGTGATGACGGAACGGTGTAGTAGTCTCGAAATCTCGAAGCCCAGGATGAGTATCCGAGGATTTTCTTTCCTTTCACCGCGGCTCCCCGCCACTCCCCACAGCCGGGGCCGGACCTGTTCGACGGCCGAAGAAAATGGCACAAACAAGTAAAAAGGTCAGGAATGTGATAATGCCAAGCCAGGGACAGCCGAAGGGTGCAATTGGAGTCAGGAACCCAGAAAATCCAGACCCGTTCGCCTCATCAACGGTCCAGCGACCCCAGAGCGGTGATGGTTATAGCCTTGGGGAGAATCTGGGGAAAGCAGACACAAACCTCGTGCTCTGCCGAGAGTCGGTGAAACCATCCATCGCATCATGGATATCGTGGATTCCACAACAGCACGGAACAAGGCAGGATAGGAGCAACCGAGCCCGGGCAGCCCACCGCTATCGGTGCCCATCCTGTCCGGTCCTGCCTGTTCCGTGTGGCCCTCGCGACTTCGCCCCTCGCCCCTGCCGTCCACATGATAATTGTCGCGATGTGTGCTGGCCGCCCTGGGTGCCCTGCCCGCTGATACCAATTGATAATGGATAACGGCACAGGCTCCGGCCCAGATCCGAGCGTCCGCTGATATCGGGTATTCTCGGCACCCCTGCAACCGCTGCAGAGCCGGTGCGTGCAGCAGGCCTAGTGGAAGTTTTCCAGGTTCCCAGCAGCATGGTGAGCTTTCTCTCTCTTCCGAACGGAAACGGCCGCCACTGGCCACCGCCCGGCGCCAAGAAAGACCTTGGTCTTTGCAGGATCGGCCCCACCTCACACTTGGCTCCACCGGTCTGGCCCGGATTTGCCTCTACCGGTCTGGCCGTTCGGGGCGTGGCATGGCGTCACTGGGTGCAGGTCAAAAAAAGTTCAACTCCATATCGGCGGCTCGATCAAGACCAACACCCACAACACCAGCACCACAACAACCACCCAAACACCCTCCAAAACAACCGCAAAAATGTTCGGCGGCTGTAAGTCTACCAATCCACCACTCCCAACAATCATTGACACCATCCCAACCCCATCTGCGACCCAACCCTCGCCCAATCGCTCCCCAACAGACTCCATGTCATGCCACCCACTTGCAACCTGCTAACCATCCAACCCCTCCATAGTTGCACCCCCGCAGATTTCCCCCGAGGAGCTTCGCGCCGCCGAGGCCGAGGCCGCCTTCACTGTCCGGCGCGCCGTGGCTACCGCCGCCATCCTGTATCTCTGTACGTCTTGCCTATCCGTCATCGCACACTCATAATCTAACATAAACGCTCTCCTTCCCAGCCCCCTTCGTCATCGAAGCCGTCTCCAAGATGTTCTAAGCCATGGCGACCGCACATATTCCCCCTTGCCAACCGGTCCTGAACACAGGCCGGGACGTGGATGGATGGTGAGGGGCCATCATCGACAAAAGAACGTCGATCACAGCGGAAGACAAAAGTTGCGAGATGCCTCTCCCACTGCCGACACGTACATACCTACCACATAACACATGCTGTGTACACACGTCCAAACAGCAATACCGCTGGGGGCAATGTCCACCAAAAAGGGCAGGCACCGTACAGAGATGCATAAACCCAACTCAAAGTTTTGGGTATGGGTAAAGGGAATCAGCGTTGGGTCCACGTCACAAAACGCTGTCGGTGTACGAGATATCGAGCATCTAAAACAGCACTGGCCAAGAGAACAACCTACAGCGGGCGGCGAGGGAACCGGGTATCAGGTTTTCGGCAGAAAATTACATAATGACACAGCCCATGCATGATTCCATTCCACCTCTTCCTGTTGAATCCGTCCAATCCTAGCCTGCACAACTGCTTTGCTGGTACAGTAAACATGGACTCGGACTCCGGTTATTCCCACATTAAGTAACCCAGGAATTGACACTCTAATCCCATTAACACAACCCATCTCAATGCCCGAAGATCATGAACACCTCAGCTCTCTCTAGATCTCTGGTTCGTCCTCCGAGGAGGTTGCCTAGGACGAAGTCGGCGCCGGCGCCGGGTTGTGCTGCTTCTCCCACTCGGCAAAGTCCTTCTTGGCCTCCTCGACTTGTTTCTTCAAGTGCTGGAGCTGCTTCTCGTAGTCCTCGAGAATCTGATCGAATAAACATGTCAGCGAATTGCCCACAATGACATCGTCCAAGGAAAGGGGCGGCCACCAACCTTCTTCGCCTTAGCCTCAATTTCCTCATCCAACCCATCCGCCTCCGCAACCCCAGGCTTGCTAATCTCATCCTTCAGGCTCTCAGCATACCCACGCAGGATAATGAGGCGGCTCCACAGCTCCTCCATGCGCGCGCTGAGGGCCGGGTCCTGGATACTCTTCTCGATGCGGGTGAGCTTCTGCTTGAGCTCGTCTTCATCGCCGCTGAGGGCATAGCCGCGGTTGCGCAGGACCTGGACGCGCGAGGCAAGGGCGAGGCAGCGCTTGCTCAGCTCAGCATGGCGGCGACGGGCATTGAAGGCGCGCACTGTGTGCTCGAGGTCGTGCTTCGACAGGATCGCGTCCAGGCTCGCGTTGATAGCGTGTAGCTTGTGGTTGAACTCGACCATGACGCGGCGCTGGAGCGCCACGCGCGCGATGATGGCGGGGAAGCCAGCGCAGAGAACGGGGATGAAGTTGGGCGCGGGCTTCTGCTGGAGAGCTTCCTCCCACTCCTTGGGGTCGTCGAGGGGGCCCGGACCGTACAGCGGGACGGTGTGCTCGTCGACTTTGTTGTAGAGGTAGGTCTTGAACGCGCAGTTCGGGTTTTGGGGGTCCCATTTCTCCATGATGAGCTTGATCTGGTCGGGGATGGATTTTTGGTCTGGGTGGAATGACCAAGTCAGCATCGAGCACGAATATTCAACGGAACGACGAGTCGGCTTTGGGTATGAGACGCACATCCTGTGTGGCTATTAGGTTGCCAGAGCGAGCTGCTGAGCTGGGGAGTCGGATTGGGCTGTTGCTGTTGCGGCTGCTGCTGTTGTAATTGTTGTTGCTGTTGTTGTTGTTGCTGCTGTGGTAGAGGTTCGAGTCAGCGCCTGTCAGGTTGGAGAAAAGAAATGATCACTCAAAGGTACCGTGGAAACACCAAACAGTGATGTCGAGCTCGGGCCGAGCAGGCCCGGCTGCCGGTTCAGAGAGGAAAACATTGTAAAGGTTCTGAGGTCGACTTGTCGTCACGGAGGTTGTTTTGGTCTCAGCGATGCGCGCGGCTTCAAGGAGGGAGACAAAAGGAGTGCGGAACAAATCGACAAGACTTCGTAAAACTAGGCGCACAAAGATCGATTGTATGCGATACGACGAAGCCGTCCTGCGAAAAAAAACCGAGATCAAGTTGGTGATGTTGGTCGGGTGTTCTGGTTGAACTTTCAAATCAGAAGCTCAGCTTTTTTGACACCGACCAAGAGCTCTGGTCTGTTGTCGTCGCGGTTTCCCGCCTGGGAAGTCAACAGCCCGGTCCCACATTGGCTGTGGCCCGAGCGCCTCGAACCGCCCGCCAATCATCGGAGGCTCAGAGGGGTGAAGTGGGGCATGATCCAAGCAAGCAGCACCTCTCAGAGGTCGATCGGGACGACAGCATCACCAACCCGAGCTTCAAACCACGCACGACACTCTCGAATCGCAGGACGGGCCTGCCCACAACGTCACCATGGCAGCGCGGAAGCCGGTGTATGTGGTCCCTCGCGACAGACAATCCAGCCCTGGCTGTTGCGGATGCCAATTGGGCCGGTCATGATGCGAAAGAAGACGGTCATTGTGCTGACGAAACCGCAGCTTCAACCAGCAGGTCCTCTATGACACGACCCCGCTGCCAGACAATATCCCCAAGGTCAAGGAGATTGGCGCCAGCTCTGCCCCTCTGCTCTCAGCTTCCTTCTTCATCGGCGCCCGGTGCAAGGACTACAACGATGACTACATGCAATGCAAGACCGAGAACCCCGGCAGGGGCGAGTTTGAGTGTCTGAAGGAGGGCCGCAGAGTCACCCGCTGCGCCCGGAGCGTGTACGTACCGAGTGGCGACGTTGAGGGAGACGTTTTGGGAGGGGCTGGAGCTGGACGGCGTGTTGGAGCGTGTGAGGATGCCCTCGGCTGACTCCTCAATCACAGGCTCGAGGATATCAACAAGTCCTGCCTTGAGCAGTTCCGCGCCCACTGGAAGTGCCTCGACAACAACAACCACCAGCTGTGGCAATGCCGGCCCCAGGAGTGGAAGCTTAACAAGTGTGTCTATGAGAACCTGGTGCGTTTACCGTCCGCTCCTTCACTTCCTGCCCTCAGTCATTGTCCTGACCTGGATACTTTACCCCCATAGAAACTCGAGAAGGTCATCCCCGATCAGCCTGCGAACTCTACACCTGTGCACCTTCGTCAAACACAAGTGTTTGCGCATGCATGGATCCCGCGGGGATTCAAGCCCTTCATTCCGGGGCAGGCTGAAGAAAAGAGCGAGCCGAAGGTTGAGTCGAAGGCTGAGTCTGCTTGAGAGAGGAAGACAGGGCGTGTACATACCAAAACCAGAGTTAGACGGCTCGTTTGACCATATCTGTCAGCTTTCTTGTTTCTTGTCGCCCTCCGACATCACCGCAGTGATCCTTTGAGAAGATTTTGAGACATATTGCCCTCCTGACCCCCAAGACATCGCCCCTCCAGTTTCGGGAGGAGACCAACCGAATTGGTCCAAAACATTGCTCTCGATTTGCCTGTCAATATGGTCTGTCAGAATACTCAGGCGACAGTCATGGACCATCAGCAGACATTCATCTGGCTAGCTGACAGCGGTCAAGAGATAGGAACCTCTCCATGAGTTCCATGGTCCAGAGATTTGAAGTATATTGTCTCAGACAGCACTACAACTCAACGGATCTCACCCGTCCACCATCTGTCTTATCATGAAGCTCGACCCAAGATACCCGCCGCGCTTGTTAGGCTTGACATTCGACATCAGGTGCAGGTCCTCGTTACGGTCCCAGTTTCAGTTTCATCTCGTCTGAGCCTCACCGCTTCGATATGATTCAAACTTATTTGATCCAGAGGGACAGTTTGCTCATGTTGGGATCGATGATTGATGACATCTGAGTCAAACCCAACACAACCCATGGGTCTGTATCGATTTCCTTGTGTAAAACGTGGCAACATTCTCCATGTTTTCTGCCATTCTTGACACACACACCCGCTGCTTGAGTGTCGCGCTACGTTGCGATCATGCAGGATCGACGAGCCACAAACGGCGGGTGTGCTTCTTCGCTTCAAGCTCAGTGGCACTTTGATCAGCTGTCCTGGATGCTTGGGAATCCTCTTCTGGCTATTTGGTTTACCACAACCTTGCGCATTGGTTTATTGTACCATGTTGGTCAGCATTTCTGGAAGCTGACATATCCTCCGAACTGTGCTTCTGGGATGGACAATAAGGGAACCTCTATTTCCTCTATCTTCAAGCCATGAGACCAGATCAAAGACCCCAGTTCATACCCGTTCGTCACACTCTAAGTATCAAACGTGGGTGTTGTGGTGCTCATGGTCACGGCATGCTCCTCCGATGCAGCCTCCCGCTCACTCTCGACAGCAGCACACGCTCTATCCCTCACAAGCTTCTCTGCACTGAAGGCGGCAACTCGCCTTTGCCTCGTCCCACTGTGAACTTGTCTCGGGTACTGGCGGGTGTGGGCTGGCCATGAAAACCTCCTGCCACATGGAAGACATTGGAGCACGAGGATATCTATGCGTAGAGCTTGGCATGCTGGATATGGCAAGCAATCGGGTTGGATGCCTGCCATATGAGCCTTGGGGTGAGGCGGGATGAGGTGAGCTGAGGAGAGAAGCGAGTTGCTTCTACGCGAATGTGTCGTGGGACGTTGTGTGTCTGCCACATGCTGGTGGAATGGAAGGACCGGCCCCTGCTGGCGGCAGAGGCGTTCGTTACACGCAGACACGGGAGAGGGTGAGATAGCTTACTACATAGTGCTTTGTAGGTGCCTAACATTGCTGAGGAAAGGGTGTACCTAAGGGAATGTAAGGGCGTGGCACTTCTCATCATAGATGGGCAAGATGGGGGCCAGAAGGTCGAAGGCACAGCTGCGATGTATGTCAGAGTCTGGAACTGCAGTCATTCATATCATGAAGACGTCAAAGTCTATGTTGGAGCACAGGATGGACACCTATGTCTTATCCCTCAAATAGTATTTAGGTGCAACATCATCATCTATCAGCAGATACAGCAAATACCAAAGCCCACAAGTAGATGATATACCGGGACATGATCGGCGCAACTTGCAGCGGAGGTTGTGTTCAAGTTGGCATGGTGTGGGGAAAACAAACCACTCGACCGCTCCGGCGATGCGGGGATCGCCGCGCGATTCGGTTCGATGGTCGGGATCGGCAAATCCGCAGAAGTTCTGGAACTCTCATACTGCAGATGGCATAAATTGGAATTATGTTTCCTTCGAGTGCTGTGAAGTGCTTCCGGGTTGCCGTCTAATATTGGGCAGTGCTCCGTGTTTTGCACAGAGCAAAACCGGGTTGCTGAGAGTTGGGACCCCACAGGCCGTCCGTTGTTGTTGATCATCCATCCTGAGGTGAATCATGGATGATGTTGTTGCTGGCGGCATGGTTATTCGTAGGAAAGGTGGTTTCCATAATGTCAAAAGTTCCGACACAATCTTCTGCAACAAAGGATTTTGCCGGCTTAGAATCATTTGGAAATGCAACGGCACATCAGGTCATGATGATGCTGACTGTTTTCCAAGTTTATTCACTTGAAGCTTCTCTCGGGATTTGCCGTCATTGTCAGCGGTCGAGACCTCTGAAGTTCATCTCAGGATCGGTTGCCAAGTCTGAAAAGCGGGCCGTTCGATTGGTGGGTCTGACACGGAAGCTGGCGTGTTTCAGAATGCCGCCTTGCTCTGATTGGCAGACTGCCTCGAAACCCCTGAAGGCGCAAACAAGGCCCGCTGCATGAACGAACTGAGGATCTCGAAACAGCGTGAACTGGGGACTGCATTTACAATCGCAGATCAGGAACAACAACGTGAAGAAACTCGCTCGCTGTTTTATGGATTCCTGGGCACGTTTGGACCTTCCGAGGTCGTCCATCAACCTCTGAATCGCTCACCGATGCGCCAAGGGCTCATTCATGATGTTATCGGACAGCCGTGAAATGAAGTCAAGGCCGCATGGCAATGTCATTTGTCGGGAGCGTGACGTGAAGTCTTGACTGCCCGAATTGGGATGGCACCCCGCATTCTGCAAGGCACAGCGATGCCATTGGCGGCTGAGCTTCTTCAGGGGCCGGCATCGCAGGGGGATTGATGGAGGCGCGGCGCAATTTGCTCTGACGTCGCAGCTTCAGACGAACACAACTGCTCGGCACTGCTTCCAAGAGAATCCTCTGCTCCAGCTGGTGCTTCTTGTCAGGGACTGATCCCAGGTCTCAAAAGGCGGTCTTCTCAGAAACATGCCATGTCCAAGACGTGCTGCAACATGGAGGCCGCAAAGCCAATGACCCCTAGCCGCGCCACGTCCCCAAGAGGTCACGAAAATCACGGCCTGGCCTGCTGGTGCTGTGGTACTCAATGACTGGCAGAGCGATTTCCAGACTGCTTCTCTTGTCTTTGGGCTGCAGCGATGCCACCTCATCTCTTACCCGCGAGATGACGGCTGGGCAGTCGAGTCCTGCTCTCTTATAGTCCGCGTCGTTTCCCATGTGATAGTGTAGTTGTCCTAGTATATCTCGATCTCTCTTGTTCGGAAGGATCGGGGAAATCCTGATCGCTACCATGAAGGGCGGTGGTGCCATTAGCAGAGGCCCCCGCAAACCTAAATTGAAGGAGTGAGCTTTTGCTTGGTTCCTGCTTGAAGGAACCAGGAGTCTGCCTGTCTTCTGCCGTCCGGGGTCACACCCCCAGCAACACCCCGGCCCCACCCGCTCACCCCGAAATCCAAGAAAACAGTCTCACTCCCGCCTAAACTTCATCTCCGGCCTTTTCTCTCACCTTTTCCTCCTCACCTGCGGCCACCGGGTTTGTCTTTCAACACCCTTCTTTCCACTACACTCCTTTTTCACTTAGAAGTTTTTCAACTTCGTTCCACTCCTTTTTCGGCATTTTCATTGCGATTTTGAGCCCGTCAAGTTTCCAGCACTCCTCGCTCGAGTCTCACCTCAATATCGCATTTCGTTCCTTTCGGCACATTCCGCATTCCGCTCCTTTTCGATCAACCGCAACAATAAGACATACTCAAACTTGGCATTCTCGACGGCAGTGCTGTCATCCAGCGTTTTGAGCAACCCAGACTTCGTGTGTGGCCGGCCAGCAACGTGGATCCCATCATCCAACA
The DNA here is from genome assembly GCF_041956435.1 of Mycothermus thermophilus. Taxonomy (NCBI): domain Eukaryota; kingdom Fungi; phylum Ascomycota; class Sordariomycetes; order Sordariales; family Chaetomiaceae; genus Mycothermus; species Mycothermus thermophilus. The sequence continues at coordinate 190,326 of NW_027191428.1, forward strand.
GCTTGTGAAGGACAACGAGCGTCATCTCAGAAACGTAGCCCAGGCCGAACTCAACGTGTCTCACCCTCCCTCGGCCCCGAGCATACCATCATCTCACTCGTGTCCTTGACGGATCCCCCACCGACAGCTGCGCTGCTTTCTCCAGCTGGTACTGACCTTATAACCTTGACTTATCCGCTCCATCTTCCTCCACACGAAGGTACGTTCCGGCTGGTTGGCCGTGTACGCCATCATTGATTGTCTATCAAAGCTTCGCCCCACACACAGCTCGAGCGTCCGTTGAGATTGAGGATGAGCTGTCTCAGCTCAAGGTGACTTTGTCATTCTGTGACCTACTCCCACTTGGTCACTCGTGGGCGGGAAGTTGGACACAGAGGCAAAGGAGACCGCAATCCTCTAGGGTTGCGCCACCGATTTCGCGTGCCGCTGCGCTGGACAGCAAAAGCTTATAAGAGACCTTGATGGGACTTCCACTCATGAATGCACGCATGCTAACTATATCTCAGAACATCAACCATCACAATGAAGGCCTCGGCATTTCTCGCCACCTGCGGCGCCGTTCTTTGCGCTGCCGGCCCCATCCTTCCCCGCAAGGTCTACACCAAGACGGACATCGTCGTTCAGTGGGTGACCGTCACTGTGACTGAGGGCGACACCTTCACGGCGTTCCATCGCGGCCGGCCCAGGCCCTCGACCACTGTGGTGGAAGAGGTGCTCACGACCTCGATCCCTGAGCCAGAGCCCGAGTCTACCTCGGAGGAGGTCCCCCCGCCGCCTCCTGAGACCACCGAGGAACAGGTGATACCGCAGGAGCCCACCCCGGATCCCACCCCCGATCCCGCTCCTGCATCCACTCCAGTGCCAGAGCCGGAGCCTGAACCCCAGCCTATTCCGCAGCCCGAGCCCGAGCCCGAGCCCGAGCCTCAGCCGGTGCCCCAGCCAGAGCCCGAACCGACTCCTGAGCCTCAGCCTCAACAGCCTCAGCAACCCCAGCAGCCCAACGACTACATCAGCGCTGCCCTGTTCCACCACAACATTCACCGTGCCAACCACTCAGCTCCTGATCTCTCTTGGAGCGACTCCCTCGCCAACTCGGCCAAGGTGCTCGCCTCGCGCTGCGTCTTTGCTCATGACACGTAAGTTTCAGAGAGGAGTCCATTTCGGTCCGAACATGACACTGACACGCTACTTAGTTCCATCAACGGTGGTGGCTACGGCCAGAACCTGGCCATGTGGGCTTCATCCAGCCAGCAGCAGCTCCAGAGCGTTGGTGCTGTCAACTCTGTGGCCAGAGCCGCCAGCGACGGCTGGTACAACGGCGAGGTCAACCTCTTCGCCAGCGAGTACGGCAAGGCCAACCCCAACATGGCCGGCTTCCACGACTGGGGCCACTTCACTCAGGCCGTCTGGAAGGGCACCAAGCAGGTCGGCTGCGCTACCGTCCTCTGCCCTGCCGGTACCATTGTCGGCAGCATGTCCTCGTGGTACACCGTCTGCAACTACTCCCCGCCGGGTATGTGATATCTGAGTCCTGATCCTTTCTATCGAGCATTACTGACTGTGCATTATAGGCAACGTTGGCGGCCAGTACGACAAGAACGTCGCCCCGCCCCAGGGCCAGCCTGCGGTCTTCGCTGCGTAAGGTAGCGTTTGATCTGTCAAGGTAGATGAATCTATCTACATCTTGGGCCCAAACGAAGATGGGCAACCCATTTTTGCTTTTTTTCGATTCAGTGTCACGGGCCATTTGTACATCGCTTGTTTTTCGGCCCGCAGGGAGAGGCATATTTGTTTTTGGATTTAGGCGTTTGACATATCATGTGTGTATCTGAAAAACGCGGCGAAGGACCGGACCCCTTGAACGAACGACATGGTACATACCCCCCAAGACTATATGACAACGAGCCATCTCGAGAGAGCTTGTGTGAGGCAAAAAACAATATGGCAACGGATAGATGGATACACTACCAATGTGTGGTTTTGGTAGCATGGGAATTTTGGCGGGGTTTTGTTGATGCTTGCTTTCTCAAGCTCTCGCTGGCTTTGAGAAACAGGGGATGGGCAAATGGCACGTTTTTGACTTCGAAACTTCGCTTCGTTGGGTTTGAGGATATCCAACGATTTGTTGGCACTGTCTGAGAACCCCCCTTTTGGTTGTTTGGGAGGGTTTTTGTTGGGGAGGGGGTTTTGAAACTTGCTTCTTGCTTTCTCTCTTCCCTGACGGTGGAATATTTTTGAGAAGATTTCATCTTTTCGGACCCTTGGGTTTTGAGTTTGGGGTGCGTGATGATGAGCATTTACCTAGGCATGACTTGATGAATGAGACAAGTTCGATGATGTGGGCCTCCGTTTGCCCCATGATCCTCTGTTGCCTGCGTTGATGTCTTGAAAATGGGTGTGAAAATGGTGGTTTGAAGAACCAGGGAGGTTGTCTGTGGTATTCTGCCACTTGGCTGAAGTGATGACATCCCAATAAACAGCCCTGAGTAGCATTAACGTGAAGGATTCCTTCAGGCATCCCTTCGAGTTCAAACGTCCTGTCCAGGTTGGAAGGGCGCGTTGGTGAGTTCTCGAAGCTTTGGCTGGAGAGTTGGATGTCGAGGTCGAGGTTGACCCGGACAGGCTGGCTGGAGAAAGGAAGGACCGAGGTTGAGAAGAATGTGCATTACTGAGGAAGGGATAATACATACTAGTCGTTTTCTTGATTTGGCCTGACTCTTGTGTCTGTGACGGATGAAGTGATGCATCAACGCAGGATACACTTAGGCGTTGTTTATGGGACCGCTGATGGTGTGGTGGTTGTTATATTTGGCCAGTTGAGTTTGTCGAAAACTTGAGCGAACTTGATCATGGCGCAGACTTGTCGGGGCAAGGGGAAATCATGAAGTTGCGGGAGTATGGGCGCTGTTTTATCTTCGTTACCATGGCTCATATCTCTCAGCGTATGCTTCAGAATATCTAACTCGGCTTATCTGGCAAATGGGCGAGGTTGGGATACTCTGCATCTGGGAAGGGATGTGGAGGTGTTGTTGGCAAGGGAAACACAGAGTCGTCATACCAGCTAAAGGAGTAACGTTCATAGAGGCGACATTAGTATTGTTTCTACATCACTGGGTGAAAGAGAGGGATAAACTGGAGATGTTAGTAGGATGGATACACACCTGGATTCCGTTCGATGGGATGTGTTGTATATTCGTATTTGCAACCCGCAATCTTGGTTTCTTATGGTGATGAATACGTTGCAGAGGAAGAGGACAGAAAGCCTCAACCTGGTGCTAGCCTGGCCCCTGGGTAAAAGCCAGGCGAGATGAATAAACTGAAGGCCGTTGCTCTCACCTGCCGCAGCCTCCTCAAGCCCAAAACACAGTGACCAAGTACTTACCTACCTACCCGGGCCGTTTGAAGGGGGCAAGAACTTGTGGAAGGTGATGTTTTCCGAAGAAGAGCGAAAGAACGTTCTTCTCGTCCCTACATCCAGGAATGGAAGGCACGGAAAAGCATAAGGCCCGCCTTCCCTTCTCTCTCTCCGCCAGCTCAGATTCTGAAATCCTTTCTCTTCTCTCCAAAACTTCTATCATCTTGTCAAAAGACGTCTCTTGCCCGAGGAGAAGTTGATAGATGTAGCGACTCGAACTGGATGTCTGAAGCAGGCAGGCTCTGTTGTATTCGTTCCCTGAGTCAAGTTGGATGCTGCTTCTTGAGGTCATCGTTGGATATACGATCGGAAGCCGGGAGTTTGAGGTGTGTCAAACTGTCCTTGGAAGATGTTGTGCGCTTCCTGGACTTGGGGGTTCATGTAGACAGCCGAAGGAGAGGTGTGGCCTGATGGATGCCATGATGTGCAAACAGGCTTGATGAAGAGATACAGCGTAGGAGCACGGTTGTCGTGCTCGAGAATGGACAGACAAGTCAACGATATTCACCTAGCAATGTTATATTGTCACTTTCATATTGGAGATGTCATGCCAATCATTTTGGCCAGCTGGAGTCATCTTTACGTTCCAACTACTGACACTCGAACTGGATAAGAGAGCAGGTATTGAAAATATCCTCTTCCGCACTTTTTTTGTGTTAACACCGCAAAAATGCCAAAAATACGATTCAACACATCATCTCGAATCTCAAAATCACAAAAAAGAAAAATGGCAAAAGGAAGTCCCCTCGACCGGAATCGAGCCGGTGACCTTTCGGTTTGAAATCATCCAATTACAGCCGAACGTGATAGCCAACTACACCACAAGGGGTTCCAAGTGTTGTGAAACCCCGGCACAACATCAGGCTAAACAGATCGTCGTGAGGGGCATCTCCGCAAACCTTTTTGACATCCTATCATCAATAAGTCTGGTTGGCGCCATGTTTCTGATGATGGCAGTGGGCCATAACAGACATCCAGGATCCGTTGAGTTCACCGTGGCCAAGAGCTGGTGGGGAGACACTCGTGTGACCTCTGGGATCGAACCAATCCACCGGATCACGGAATGTTCGCTCGGTGGATTGCCGAAGGAACGGGATCTCCGAAATGGAACCAACAGAACGGAGGCCGTACCCGTTCTCGGCTGGATCTCGCACCAACAAAGCTCTGAACATCCCGGATTTGTGTTTGTCAACGGACCGGAAGCCCGGACTCACCGCACGTGGCTAATCGCCGCGCGACCCCATACTCGACACGTGGGAAGCCGGGATGAGGTCCGACAATCGGGAGACACTTGCGACCAGAATCCCGGCTCACAAGCCTGTTGAGTAGAGGAGACTCCGGCGTTGACTCGATCACGACAGTCTGGACGGGCTTTTTTTAGCCGGAGCAGGGGTTCTGCGGCGAAGGTGTCATTCTGGACAAATGCCGGGCGATCCATCAACAAGAGCCGTGTTGTTGGGTTGGGTCTGACAGTCTTGTCGTCATTGTCATTCGACTCGATTGTCGTTCATTATCTTCATCCAACCTGGAATGGTTCTATGGCGTAGGGCTGGGCTATAGCCGAAGACACTAGAAGCCGAGGGCATTTTCGATACTTAATCCATAGCGTAGGGCACCATCGATTTGACATCAGCTAGTTTTATCTTTGGCACGCTCCGTTTGGAAAAGTGAAGTGAAATTGCTGTGCTGAAATCATGGATTCGGCGACGGAACATTGACACGCCCGAACATTTGCGGCTGCGGCGAGGATCGGACACCACACCTCATCGCGCTATCAACACCAGCAAAGACACACCAGCGCCCATCAGCAATTGTGGAAATGAGCAACAGAGGGCTGCCTTGCAATTGGCCCCTCCCGAAGCACAGACTCCAAATCCGTTCCCGCCAAACCAGTCCCGAACGGGAAAGGGCTCAGGTACCAAGTCAGCCACTAGGGGATGCCAAGACGTGAGCTGGACGCTTGGCTTCTTGTTTTCTGCTTGTTTTTCCTCAATCCTCCACTGTCTCGCCGGACACCGCGGGAAGAATCCACATGCAACATGCATGCGCTGAAGCGGGGAGCTGAATCGATACGAACTGGGCACACATCCGCCGCCCGCCCGCCGACCCCTTTACCCTGCGCTCAGCGATAACCAACGGCCCCCGTCAACTACACTACGGCTTGTGCTAACGCTAGGCAATCCTAGCCCAAGCGTTTTCGCCAGGCCGCGTTTCCCTTCGAGGCCCAGAAGCCTGGGAGGGATGGCCCCGGCGGCGTATCGCTAACCCCTGAGGTGAAGTGATTCCCTGGCTTGGGGTCCAAGGTTGCACTAGTGTTAACGGAGGCCCGAACCAGGGTCGCAATGGCGGCGACAGCTCGGTAACGTTAGCCGCGAACATCGCAGGACGGGCCTCCGTTCAGCTCTGCCGTGTCCTCGACAGCGGGCTGCCCTGCAGTGGGGGTTCCGACGGTGGTGGACCTGCTGGTTTCCGCCAGGTCCAGCTCGTCGATGCAGGGAGTCTTGTCAAGCCGGGCTGTGTTGGGGCCGCATCTTTCTTGTCCTTGTCCATCCCACTCAACCTCAACACCACAAGATTTCCCTTGTGCTGTTGTTCTTGAGAGTGTCCTTCGTTTGAACCAACTTCTTTTCCCATTCTTCTTCTCTCTTGGGTTCGGCCTGGTGGTGCTTGGTCGTTGATATCACTTCGCCGCCCACGCCGCTCGTTTACCTAGTTGGAGAGAGGAGTGCCGGCAAGACTTGAAGAGAAGAGCAATCCGAGTCGTTCTCTGCCGTCTCGACGATCCCCGACAACTACCACCTCTTGAACTCTGGCGGACTGCCCGCCACTCCATACAATGGACCAGAACGACAACTACGACCGCGCTGCGGCGTCGGCCGTGTCGACGACGGCACCCACCCCACGAAGGCCGGGATCGCCCGCCGACTCTGCTCGCAACCCCTTCGGCGACGGTGCCGAGTCCCGGGCATCCTACCGCTCGTCCGGCCTCAACCCTACCAACCCCTTTGGCAGCCCTGAGCAGTCCCGGCCGCCGAGTAGCTTCGGTTCGTCCTCCGCCTTGGCCCGCTTTGAAGGTGCCGCTGGTGGCCAGCGCTACTTCCACTCCCGCCGCGTGCGCAAGGGCGAGGTCGAGAAGCCGTGGACCAAACACGCCGACCCCAAGGAGAAATGGGTCACCATTCTTCCCATTCTCGGTATCATTGTCGGTTTGGGCATTTCGGGCTTCCTCGTGTGGGACGGCATTCGCAGCGTCGTCCATCACAACTACTGCCCGGTGCTGTTGGAGACTTGGGAGAATGGCTTTGACGAGAGGATTTGGACGAAGGAGGTGCAGGTGAACGGGTTTGGGTAAGTAAAGCCAAGGCGCGGAGCATTGCTGCGGTGCCGCAGTGTGACTGACACGATGTGACTGCAGTAACGGCGAGTTCGACATGACCACTGGCGGCGATGAGAACGTCTTCATCGAGGACGGTCGCCTGATCATCAGGGCGACCCTGCAGGACGACGCGCTCATGATGAAGGATACCAAGATCGATCTGCTCAAGGACGGCACGTGCACGTCCAAGGACCCGGCGCACTGCATTGCCTACACCAACATCACTGCTGGCAACTCGTCCATTGTTCCCCCCGTCAAGTCTGGCCGCATCAACACCAAGCGTGGCGCCAAGATCCGGTACGGCAAGGTCGAGGTCGAGGCCAAGCTGCCCGCTGGCGATTGGCTGTGGCCCGCCATCTGGATGATGCCCGTCAAGGATACTTACGGCCCGTGGCCCCGCTCCGGCGAGATCGACATCATGGAGTCCCGCGGCAACAACTACACCCACCCGCAGGGCGGCAACAACATCATGTCGTCGGCTCTGCACTGGGGTCCTTCCAAGGATCACGACGGCTTCTGGCGCACCAACAACAAGCGCCAGGCCCTGCACACCACCTACTCGGCCGGCTTCAACCTCTTTGGGCTTGAGTGGTCGCAAAAGTATCTCTTCACCTACGTCAACTCGCGCCTGCTGCAGGTCATGTACGTCAACTTCGACTCGCCCATGTGGTCGCGCGGCAACTTCCCCGTGCAGGAGGCCAACGGCACCCGCATCGAGGACATTTGGAGCCAGACGGGCCGCTACAACACCCCCTTCGACCAGGAGTTTTACCTCATCATCAACCTCGCCGTCGGCGGCACCAACGGCTGGTTCGAGGACAACGCCAACGACAAGCCCTGGCTCGACGGCTCGCCGAACGCTCGCAAGGACTTCTGGCAGGCCAAGGACCGCTGGCTGCCCACCTGGACCCAGCCCCAGCTGGAGATCAGGAAGGTGTCCATCTGGCAGCAGTGCGATGGTAACGAGCATGAGACGTAAGTTGTGGGGTGGTGAACAGGTGAAATCGGGTTGAGGTAAACTGGGAGAATGTGATGCGGATGTGATTTTGGGTACGTGGGTTGTTTGATGGGTGTTTGGTTATAGATTGGATTTTTGCTTGCTGTATGGGTTTTGTGCTTTTTGGGTAATGTTTATTTCATGGTGTTTTCATGTTTTTATCTCAGGTATCTAGTGGTTTGTATACACGCAATAACATGAGACCTGTTCCCATAATTGTTGACCAGAGCGGTCCTTTCGTGTGTGATAACCTTGGAGTGAGGCCTGAAACGCCACCCCCACCCAGCTCCTGGACTTGAGCGTTTGCATGACAAGCTTTCTTCATCTTCCGTCGTGCTTCCCGTCGTGCTGTTCAGCCTCACGGGCACCTACATATAAACAACGTCACTTCGCGCGTTCTCGGCAAGGCAGCATCACCATTCCCTTGGGTTTGGTGGCTTTTTCGCCTGTGTGTGTGTTCTAATGTTCCAATGTTCCAACCCCCTTTGGTTTGCAGACTTGGCGTTTTTTGGGCCGCCCCTCTTTTTTGTAGCGAGCCTTACGGTACTTAGCGTACTGTACAAAGTAGGCAGATGAGTGATCCTCCGTCACCTATGGCCTAGAAGGGAAAGCGGTGCGAGGAGAGGTCAGCAGCAAGAGAAAATGAAGATTGGATTTGGGAGGGGAGGGTGATGTGATGACCGTGATTGTGTAACAATTCATCAATGTTCTCCCCTGGGTTGTGTTGATGAACTCATGAAAATTGGAAAAGTCCAAGACCAAATTTTCGTTCTTTTTTTGGTTTTTCGTCAACATTTCTCAGTAAGGAAAACCCCCAAAACCAGCCAGTTCAGCAGCGCCCACTTTGATAATCTCCCGCGCTATCTTCGTCTACTTGACAACTAGCGGTGGAGAGGTTAACGTTAGGGCCTTGATGGACACGTCGGTCTTTTGGGTGGTGGGCTTGGTGGCGTTGGGATCCACAACGGCCAGCATCCCGGTCCCGGTCGCGAGGAACGCCGGACGGTCGCCGGGACCGGTTGCGGAAGAATGAAGAATTCTCGGTGGCTTCGAGATTTCGTGTCCTGTACGGAGTGTTATGGCGTTTGGAAGTGATGAGTTGTTACTAATGTATTGGAGTCTCAGACGGAACGCAAGTTGATGACCTAAAGGCCATGTTTTCGGCGGGCAGACAAAATTTCACTTTCCCGCTACGCTGGGCATGTTGAAGAACAGACGAACACCTGGTGGGCAGTGACCCCGCTGAGGTTCGAACGACATCTGCTTCCCCAATGGCCAGAACTTCCATCATGGGATTTCGGAATCCGCCAGACCCTTTGGACTGTGAATTCTACGGGATACGGTGTAGTGTGAAGTAGATGTCAAGGCTATGTCCAAGAGCTCTATCAACAAATCGTGCTCATCGATCGATCGGGTAGGGTACTGTACACATAGGCCCCAGATAGATTGGCTTACTTCCTACTAACTAGCCGGCCGGCCGTCGATCAACCCGGCAATATTGATCTCCCAGATAACCACCCGGCTGTGAGAAAAAAAGCACGTTTTTGCGGCCGGTTCAGGTAAGATTCATGTGTTGGTCGTGAGCTGACTGCATGGGCAGGGCCGCGATACGGAGTGGTAGTTACTACCGTAACCAGGGAGTTTATCAAGGCTTGTATGGGAGAATGAACGACACCGCCATGCTGTTCAGGCAGTTTTCGCCGTGCTTACTCCTACATGGTTCTGCAAGTGAGAGCGGCCCAACAGGTGTTGACATTATCTCCGCGAAATCTCGGTGTAGGGGGAATGTTTCTAGGGGGGATGATGATTGCGCAATTGAGGCCATTGGAAGCCTCGTGTTTACTTATCAAGCATGGGGTTGAAAAAAGACCTTTTCTTTCGTTTGTCCCCTTTGCGGTGGACTTGGGATGCCGCTGACCGCCAGCGACTAACGGCTGTGGCGCCGCCCTACGAGGAAAGCCTTGCCCAGCCCAGTCCAGCTCAGCTGGATTGTGCGATACTTAGAGTGAGACATGGGCTTCGGGACGGCGAGTCGCCTGCCTGCTTCCGCGCTTGATGGTGAAGCTTGCCGTCGGGTGATGGTGGTGGACGGTGGTTCTGGTCCAGGATGGTGACGGAGGGGACCGGACGGAGCCCAGCCGGCATTGCGTGCAGCAGGAAAGCCGATGATGACACCACAGCGGGCTGAAGCAGTCGTGAGTATTGGAAAATATCGAACAAATCGACACACGCTGAATGGTTGGGGAGGGTGCCAGCGAAGCACCGTCTCCAATCGATGAGCTGATGTCGACTTCCCACTCTGGACTGTGATTACAATCAAGAAATTTGTGCCTCCTGCAAAGCCGTTGCTTGACGATGTTTGCCTCTCTGTTCGACGGCCTTCCGTCAGCGGGGGGTCTGTCCGCCCTGCAAGGACGATCGCATCGCCTCCAACCACGATGCTTGCGTGGTTGCAATGGAACAGAGGGGCAGCTACCCGCCCCTATTTTTGGCCAGTAACTGGGTGACGTGGGATCGGTAACCTGTCCGGACCACTCGCAGCTCTTCTCGTATCGGTTCGTGAGTGAAACGTTGAGGACGTGTGCGACCAATTGCCCCGCCAAACGGCCGATCTCGAAGCCATTGGGTGTTTTTGACTTGAACTGTGTTGGTTGTCTGTCCCAAGGAGCTGGTGATGGTGTACACAGGGCAAGACATGCGAGGGTTTGCCACGCTGGGTTTACGGGACGGTGTGTTTGAGACCATTGACAAGACAAAACGGACGGTGCGGTGACGGCGAGGGAATGTTGAACATCCAAGCGCAATCGCTGGCCCCCTCCACCACCAAAGCTGGCCGAGCTCAGGGGTTGCAGCAACGCTATTGTCTTGTGCAAGCTAGGGGGGGGTTGCATGTGGCTTGGGCGAGGCCGACGGTGCCAAGACGGTGACAAAAACGGAGGCATTGAGGAGCTTTTCCAGGTTTCCCACCCTTGTACCTGGTGCTGTTCTTCAAGCTGAAAGGCGCTGGAGTCCAGGTCCACCACACAAGGCGCTGGTGAGAAATGAACACTCCACTGAGAGGTTTTCCAGAACTCGTGGACCGCGATATCTCCATCAGCCTTGTCGATGTTGAAGAGTGCAAAGTGAGGGGTATCTAGAGTTGGCAAGACTAACTCACTCATTGATGAGGTCTCCAGTGGAATGAGGCCGAGAGACGTCATCGTCGCCAGACATTGATGAGAGAACAAACTCAACTATTCGAGTCGGTATACAGTCACTATCCGTCGGATGTCTCACACCTACGGAGCCCAGTGGCTATCGAGAGCCACCAAACCGATGAGACAGACCGAGGAAAAAAGTTGCTGGGGCTCAGCGATAAGCGACCGACCCTGGAGGTGATAGCAGAGCCCACTTCAGCCCAATGGCTAGCTCTCAGCAGCGACCAAGCAGCCACGCCAAACGCCATCGAGAAGTGCGCTAAATTTCCCTTGCCGCCAAGATCGCACAAACGCGCCCGTAGCAGTGACAGCCGCAGCAAGGCGCGCGTTGTCGGAGATGATGGTTGCAAATATTGATCCGGGATGACGACACGAAGTGAAGATATCGTCTTTGATTGACTGATAGTGTAGTTGCTCCGGATTTCATGCTGAGTGCATGTCTTGAGTTTACATCAAGTAGTTCGCTGGCCAGAGAGCACCGAGTATCTCTTCTGCTGTTGTTAAGACACAAGGTCGATGCTGTCGGGTCTGTCTGTGGCGAACTCAGCACTTGTCGGACCTGAGATTGACGACGGGGCCTGAGGTGCCAAGCTGGAACCTGGCCCATCTTTCGCGTGGAAGACTGGGTTGCAGTTCACGGGCCTCTGTGATGCTCCCCTGTCCCCTGTGCTTCACACCAACCTGGAAGGAAGGGGGCCAGCACCGATCCAGCCAGGGGGGGCCGCCAGCGAACCTGGAAACTCGCATGGTCGACCCGCCAGACCTCCAGTCCTCCCACGCTCCGTCCAGGGTCCCAGGAGGAAGGTGAGAGCCAATCGCCAGCCCCGCCGCCGTTCTTAGGCGTTCCCAGCGTTCCCAGCAGCCTCCAACGTTGCTTCGGCCTTGTCACTCTTTTGATCCCACCGTCCCGCTCCCTCCCCTGTCACCTTGGGTTCCGTCTTCCTGCCGCTCGCTCTCTGCCGATCAACCAACAACCACACTCGCTTTCCCACGTTCCCGCTCACTCGGGTTCTGCGCAGAGGACTGTCTGTCTGTCTCTTGGTCGGCATCGCGGCACCAAAACACCAGGAGAGAGCTTGCTTCCAGACGTCCGGTGAGCTCATTCACTTGCGCTCTCGTCGCCGCGCCTGCAGTCCCGAGTGCCCCGAACGTCGACGTCGCTCGCTTGCTTTTTTGCTGGCTCTCGGCAACATCGCCAGAGCCGTCCATTCGCTATCCCGTCTCACCCACCACTCGTGAGACGTACACTCGCTTGACGGATTGGAGTTGGGTTTGGGTTCAGGAGGACGTTGGAGGACGACAACTTGCGGATCTCGAGGTATGGCTCGCCATTGAGAGACCTGCGCAATCTGCCGGATATGATTGCAGTATCTCAGCTGTGTGGGTGTCACGTCTGAAGCCAACTTGCTGACATATCTGCAGAACGAGTTCACGACATCAAAGTCACCGGTCTGCGTGGTCGAGGACTGAATTCTTGACTACCTACCTACCGGCGCGGTTAGGGTGTCCGTGCCGCCTCTACGGCACTAGTTGATCAGAAGAAGTAGGGAGACACAGGACCCGACATAGGGTCGCCGCCACGATGGGCATTGGAAGTTATTTCAAGGCCGAGAAGCCTCCGGGCCCGGGGAACGCTCAGACGACGCCCTCATCACCACCACGGAAGACTAACTCGAGACATGCGACTCAACCGTCTGTCGACAACCCGCCGTCGTTGCGGCCCCCTTCCGAGCTCCAACCACCTACCCCTCGCTTCAGCTCTAGGCCCCAATCCATTTCGAGCAAGTCAGTGAAGTCAACAGCGAGCTCCGTCCTCGACGAGATCAAGCATGAGGTTATGGTCAACTACCTCTATCAGCAGCAATGCTCTCACCTCTGGGTGTCAGACGGCAGTGGTGAAATTGAAGGTGTGCTGTTGAGGAAAGCGAGGGGCCACTACATGGCCTGCCCGCCGCCGCTGGCCAACTCGCAGTTTGCGCTGGCCTGTGCTGCTCTGAACGTTCACGTACGTATTGTTGGGTCTCGGTTCGACGCACACGTATCAGACTAACTTGTCATTAGTGCGCAATGACGGTCAACTCCCGAGTCATCAAGAACTTCCTTTCGTGGTCGCCTGATGCGGTTGATGTGCCTCTCATGAACGGCCTTCGTGTTCAGATCCTGCCGACTCTCGAAGACCTGCCACGAGCGCGAAAGCACCAGTTCGCGGCGTTCGTGGCATCAGAGGGACTGCTCGTTGTCTGGGATGATGATGCTATGCATCTGGTGGACCGTGCCAAGGCAATCGAGGCTGAGCTGATGCAGCTGGTTTGGAAGACGGGTATGGAGGAGGACGAGGATGAGAAGGCGAAGGAGAAAGAGAAGGCGGATCCTGAGTTGGACGAGGAGAGCGGCGAGATCAAACCCGAGAAGCGGCCAGTCCACCTTCAAAACGCCTGGCTTGTTGCCCTCACCCTGCTGCTCGTCACTGTTGGGCTCGGCGCGGCCTTCCGTCAGCTGGCCATCGAGATTTCGGTCGACGGGAACTGGGTCCGTCTGGGCCTCGTCGCTCTGTTCCCCATCCAGGTCTTCTTCACCCTCTTCTTCTGCCAGGTTATCGTTGGTTGCTTGGCCCAGATCTTCGGTCCCATCCGCCAGCTCACCATCAACTCCAAGTTCTACTCCGCCCGTCCCCCGCCGCGTCTGCGCTCCGCGGTCCTGCCTCACGTCACTGTTCAGTGCCCCGTTTACAAGGAGGGCCTTAATGCTGTCATTGCCCCCACTGTCAAGTCCATCAAGCAGGCCATGTCGACCTACGAGCTTCAGGGCGGTTCGGCCAACATGTTTATTAACGACGACGGTCTGCAGCTGATCAGCGAGGAGGAGCGCCGCGCCCGTATCGAGTTCTACGCCGACCACAGCATTGGTTGGGTCGCTCGTCCCAAGCACGGCGAGAACGGCTTCGTTCGCCGCGGCAAGTTCAAGAAGGCTTCCAACATGAACTTCGCCCTGATGATCTCGTGCAAGGTCGAGGACAAGCTGGCTGCCATCGAGCGTACCCCGGATTGGTCTCAGCACGACGAAGCCCTGGCTTACGAGAAGGCTCTCAAGGAGGTCCTTGAGGAGGACGGCCGCGCCTGGGCCGACGGCAACATCCGCATTGGCGACTACATCCTGCTCATCGACTCTGACACTCGTGTGCCTGCCGACTGCCTGCTCGATGCCGTCTCTGAGATGGAACAATCCCCCGACGTCGGTATCATGCAGTTTTCTTCGGGCGTCATGCAGGTTGTCCACACCTACTTTGAGAACGGCATCACCTTCTTCACCAACCTCATCTACAGCGCCATTCGTTACACCGTCTCTAACGGCGACGTCGCCCCTTTTGTCGGTCACAACGCTATCCTCCGGTGGTCGGCTATCCAGCAAGTCTCGTACATGGACGAGGACGGCTACGAGAAGTTCTGGTCGGAGAGCCACGTGTCCGAGGATTTCGACATGTCCCTGCGTCTGCAATGCGCCGGCTACATTATCCGTCTTGCTGCTTGGGCTGGTGATGGCTTCAAGGAGGGTGTGTCGCTTACTGTGTACGACGAGCTGGCCCGCTGGGAGAAGTACGCCTATGGTTGCAACGAGCTGCTGTTCCACCCCATCCGCACCTGGCTTTGGAGGGGCCCGTTCACACCACTGTTCCGCCGCTTCCTCTTCTCGAATATCCGCTTCACCTCGAAGGTCACCGTCGTCTCGTACATTGGTACTTACTACGCCATTGGTGCCGCCTGGATCATGACTAGCGTCAACTACTTCCTCATCGGCTGGTTCAACGGCTACCTCGACAAGTACTACATCGACTCGTGGCAGGTGTGGTTCTCCATCATCTTGGTGTTTAACGGTCTCGGCAACATTGCCCTTGCTGTCATGCGCTACCGTGTCGGTGAGAAGAGCATCCTGTATGCCCTGTACGAGAACTTCAAGTGGACCTTCATGCTGGCCATTTTCCTGGGTGGTCTGTCGCTGCACGTCTCGCAGGCGTTGCTGGCGCACATGTTTGAGATCGACATGACCTGGGGTGCTACCGCGAAGGAGGCGGAGTTTTCGAACTTCTTCATCGAGGTGCCCAAGGTGTTGAAGAAGGTGAGTCACTGCCAGATTCGAGACGTATTTGCGGTGTTTTCGATGCTAACTTAAAAACCAGTTCAAATTCTCTATGCTCTTCGCCACCATCTTCATCATCGGCATGATCATCCTCGCCACGGCCCCCTTCATCCCCTACAGCTGGCACATCACCGACTTTGTCGCCATCCTCCCCATGGCCACCGTCGCGGGGTCGCATCTCCTGCTCCCGCTGGCGCTCAACCCGGCTTTGATGACCTTCTCGTGGTAAACGGCCCGAGGGCAAACCACTTTGGGCCATTTGTTCTTTTTTTGTCTTCTGTCTCAGCGAGCAGGTTGTTGTCGCCGGGATGTGTTTATGTACTAGGGGTTCAATTCTTGTGTCAAACCGAACAAAGCCGAGCCAGTCCCGTGTCTCGATGGATGATGAAGAGGAGGAGGGGAGGCCCGGGCTGGGTTGTTAGTGTAGGTATGGATGTCTCTCTCATGTCACGACGTTCCATCTCTCGCCAATCTTTTTGGATACCTTTTATTTATTTATCTATTTGTCGTTTTGTCGTTTTGATGTTGGAAATAAGATAGAATGGGCAAGGGCGCTGCGATGAAATAGTCTCCTTTTTTTTTATTTATTGGGACTTTTTGTTTTCTGGAGTGTTAGGCAAAGGAGTTCGTTTGGTATATCGGGGTCTGTCTGCGTTGCCAGGATTTTTTCTGCTGTTAAACCTATTTAGCCAAAGGTCTCTTTCTCAGTCCAGTTTGAGATTGCTGGCCGGAGATGGGATATATTAGTAATTTTAACCTCGTTTTATATGTGGAACTTGCGGTGTTTGTGCCATTGTTGTGAGGTTCTGTGCCACGGCTCTTCGCATCGTAAGAAATTGAAGGCAACAGATTACCACCATGCCTATGAAGACAGAACCTCGCCACGGAGCGTCGGCCTCGATGGAAAGGATATTCCACCTCAGATACTCAGTCACGCACTCGGTCACCCACTCAAGCAAGCTCCGGGAATATGCGGCAGGGATTGAGAGGTCAGGTCTCAATATCCTATGTTTGAGACCTCAACACCTTGTTCTCGACATCCACGACCGTTTTGCGTGATAAGGGGGCCCGAGCACTCACTCAGTCCTGGAAATATATTGATGGCTTGGGCTTCTCTGAGGGTTTTCTCTGAGCTAGCTAGCTACCCAATGCCACGCCCTATGCACATTTCTCACTCTCCAGTGACCATTTACTCTTCCGTGTCACAGAATAATTATTGTATCAGAGCGTCAGCTCGTTTGTTCGAGGTCCAAGTGGGGGTGACGTAATATAAGGATGTGTCCTTTCCGTCGCCCATTTTCCTTGCATTTCGTGTTGGTTTTCTGTTTATCCCAGCCCGATAACTTTCTCCGTCATTGTCAATATGACTGACACAGCCAAAAGGAGCTTGAGACCTCGAGACCAGAAGTCTGTTTTCTCAATTTCTCTCCGACTCTGTCAACGCAACTATGACTGTGAAATAGTAGACAAGACTAAGTCAGTATGACTCGTCCCTCATAAACACTGTCTTCCGATTCCCGCTTCTCTCCACCGCCTCGCTGATAGCAATCCTCATGATTCTTATTTAGCTCGTTTGAGACTCTGTTAATACATGTGGCAAGCCTCTTTGGCAGCCTCATCAGCCACCGCATTCCACTCCCTTGGGATCCGTCAGAACTGAACTTCTGTACCCACGTTGTAGCAAGTGCTCACCTCGCGAAGCAGTTCTTCTCATAAATCCCTGTTCTAAACCGGCTCGCCCGAGTCAGCTCTCCAACCGTTGTCAGTCCATATTTATATCCATGTCGTGGCGCCCTTGACCACATGATAGGGATTGTGGCGATGACAACGGTGCGAAATACAGTTGACGAAAGTCGGGACCATGCCATGGCGAGGGTTGTGTCTGCGACTTTCACTTCTTCGGGCCTGGACTCAGAGCAATTATGGGCTTCAAAGGGTCGTTTCCATTGATCGAGTAGTCGGGATTTGTTCAAGTTTAGGTATGAGGTCTTGGGTCGTCATGACTCAGTGAAACGCAGAAGCAGTGACCATTGCTTCGCTGAGCTTCCCGTCCCCCTGAAAGGTAATCACCCAAGTAAACAAATGGACCCGGGCCATTGAACCTCCACACTTTGTTCAGTCCGTTGCGCAAGGGGCGAGCTTCAATCAGGCATAGAGCTTTACATTCTCTGTTTGGAGATGCGAAGTTCCCCCCAGATGTCTCCCACAACTTGCCCAAAAGTTCATCCGTCGACTTACATAGGCATAATTATGGTAGGACGAAGCCCTCTCAGTACTCATTACCATTCATGATCGACATATTATTCTGTTGTCCTCCTATGCCCTCCTTAAATAGTGAGTCCAGTAAACGACGTTAACTCGTCTGGAACATCACCATCAGTAGCAGCAACCTTATTCGTAGGCTCAGTCGCAGGCTCATTCGCAGGCTCAGTCGCAGGCTCATTCGCAGGCTCAGTCGCAGGCTCATTCGCAGGCTCAGTCGCAGGCTCATTCGCAGGCTCAGTCGCAGGCTCATTCGCAGGCTCATTCGCAGCCTCATACGCAGCCTCATGAGCCACCGTATTCCACTCACTCGGAATCTTCCAGAGCTTGACGGCCATTCCCTTGTCGTTGCATCTCTCCACCTCTCCCAGTAAGGCTTCCCACAAATCCTTATTCTTGACTGCTTCCTTGTTCGCAGTCTTCCACCCATTCCTGACCCACTTCTTAATCGACGTCGTCGCATGCTCCACCACGTAATCCGAGTCAGTGGCGATGACCGTCGTGTGAAAGCCCTCGCCCGGCCAGAACCGGCTGCGCAGGGCGCCGATCACGGCACGGAGCTCGGCGCGGTTGTTGGTCTGCGGACTATCGTGGCCGAAGGGACCCTTGTTTTCGAGGCGGTTGGCGGTGGCGTGCAGGATCCGCGCCGCATCGTCGGCGCAGCCGTCGCAAAACGCCCAGCCCGCTCTGGCGTCGCCTTTACCGTTCCCCAGGCATGAGCCGCTGGCAAGGATGAGACCGGTACCGTGGTCGTCAGGAAGGGTGTATCTGCGTAGATCATGGTGTCAGGGGAGCCTGAAACTGTGGGTTCTGAGCTATGAGACTCACCGGAAAATCTCCATGTGGCGTTTCCGACGAGTGAAGAGCTCGTCCGGGGACTTGTTGCTTGCCGGGACAAACTTGGTGGGAAACACCTTGTCAGTGCCAACCCTCAGGGGGCCGACGTCATCGGAAGGCGCCAGGTTGGCATCATCTTTGTCGACATAGATCAGGCGGCCGTCTGGCAGTTTGATAAGTCTGATTTCCCGAGGGTTGGGAGCCATAGTTGCGGCCTGGCCCCAGGTGTCTTGAGGATGGACGATGTTGAAAGGAGGGAGGGAAGAATCCGGAGACTGAAAGGTATCTGAAAGCCCCAGGTTCTCAAATGACTTGATAACTCATCGGAAAGTCGAGATTGCAACCGCAGAACTGAGCGAGAGGGAGAGAGAAGGTAAATGGTGCGGGGTAGGAAGGCTGAACCTTAATCTAAGGCATGATGGCTTCCTTTTCGAGAGAAAAGAACCAACATTTCCCAGCTCGAGTTGAAGCGCACTTTCTCGCATGCATTCCCGAGACCAA